>NW_027095713.1:409819-424819 GCF_036850995.1 Saccopteryx leptura | reverse complement strand
AGAAAGAGAGAGGGAGAGAGAGAAGGAGAGAGAGAGAGGAGAGAGAGAAAGAGAGAGAGGGAGAGAGAGAGAGAGAGAGAGTGAGAATAAACACAAGGATAGAGAGAGAGAGAGAAGGAGAGGGAGAGAGAGAGAGAAGGAGAGAGAGAGAGAGAGAGAAGAACACATCAATTTTTGTTCCACTTATTTATGCATTTATTGGTTGCTTCTTACGTGTGCCCTGCCCAGGGATCGAACCCACAACCTTGGAGCATCAGGATGATGCTCTAGCCCCTGAGCCACCCAGCTCGGACCCCATCATTCTTTCACAGCCTGTATCCTGCAGGGCGGGGACACAGCGACCCCTCATCCTGAGTGTGGACCGGGGACGGGCCGTTCGGAGGATGTGGGATGCACTCCGCCTCCCGGGCTGTGTTCTCTGTGAAATTCTTTCTGTTACTTTGTTTGCATCTGTGAAATTCGTCTTTACAACGTTTTTTTTCCCCTCAGGGCCCCCGAGGGCGTGTTCTAAATGCGCCCGTGCGAGGTGAGTGTGCACGCGTGTGAGTGGAGAGAATGTTTAAACGTCAGACTTCACACGCGCACACATTTTGTCTGCCGGCCAGTAACATACATTCTATTTCACTTCGGGGTATAAACCCTTCCTTCCTTCCTTCCTTCCTTCCTTCCTTCCTTCCTTCCTTCCTTCCTTCCTTCCTTCCTTCCTTCCTTCCTTCCTTCCTTCCTTCCTTCCTTCCTTCCTTCCTTCCTTCCTTCCTTCCTTCCTTCCTTCCTTCCTTCCTTCCTTCCTTCCTTCCTTCCTTCCTTCCTTCCTTCCTTCCTTCCTTCCTTCCTTCCTTCCTTCCTTCCTTCCTTCCTTCCTTCCTTCCTTCGTATAAACCCTTCCTTCCTTCCTTCCTTCCTTCCTTCCTTCCTTCCTTCCTTCCTTCCTTCCTTCCTTCCTTCCTTCCTTTTCACTTCGGGGTATAAACACATTCTTTCTCTTTCTCTCTTTCTTTCTTTCTTTCTTTCTTTCTTTCTTTCTTTCTTTCTTTCTTTCTTTCTTTCTTTCTTTCTTTCTTTCTTTCTCTCTCTATCTCTTTCTTTCTCTCTCTATCTTTCTTTCTTTCTTTCTTTCTTTCTTTCTTTCTTTCTTTCTTTCTTTCTTTCTTTCTTTCTTTCTTCTTTCTTCCTTCCTTTCCTCCCTCCCTCCCTCCCTCCCTCCCTCCCTCCCTCCCTCCCTCCCTCCTTTCTTTCTTTCTTTCTTTCTTTCTTTCTTTCTTTCTTTCTTTCTTTCTTTCTTCTTTTCTTTTCTTTCTTTAAACGATGGCTCATGAGGTGATCTGCCTCTATATTTACTTTTATTTTTAAGCGAAGCATAGAAGCAATTAAAAAAAATTAATTGCGTTGGTTTAAAAAATATCCCTGAGGTCTGAACATCTGACCGGAGCAGACAGAAGGGAAATGCTTGTTTCTGACCGGGAGAGCGAGCAGCAGGGGTAGAGGGGGGCGTGAGGAGGCAGCACCCCCCCCCTTCCTGTGCATTACAGAGACGCATCAGCCAGGAACGTCGTCCGTCCGTGAGGACACAGGCAGCGGGGGCCTCCGGGGGCTACAGCAGTCGGGGTTTGTGTTTTTATTTCCTCTGGCAGGTTTTTGGTGTGTTTGTGGGGGGCCCCGGAATCCACCAGGACCCGCCCCGGAACGTAGCAGTCTCTTGATGTGAGACACGCCGTAACTGGGGATCCCACCCCACCGTAAGTGGGGTGTATGTCTGCTCAAGGGCCGGGGGAGGCTGCAGGTTGGGGACGGTCACCCTGCGGAGACGCTGGCAGTCAGTCCTGCTGCCTTGGGAGGGTGGTGGTGGTGGTGGTGGACGGCGGTGACTTTCACACAGGAGAGGAAAAGGGTAAATTTCCATTCTGTATGTGTCTCTGCCGTTGAAGGGTTTCCACAGGATTCCGGTGCAGTCTGCACCTTGTTCTCTCTTAGTGGTTAAGGTGCACATACAGCTATACAGCTCTGTGTGTGCGTCTCATCTCTATGCATAGCTAATCTCTAGCTCATCTCGACACCTCATCTCCGGCTATCTTTCTATCTGTGTCTACCTCTGTGCGTAACCTCTGTACCTATAGCTGGCTGATCTCTCTCTCTGTCTGTATGTGATCTGGATGTATCTAGATTATGTGTGCAGCTATAGCTCATCTATCTCTAGATCTAACCTGGATACAGGGGGTGAGCAGAACTAGATTTAAAGCTATTGATATGGAAAATAATACAAAACGCTCTGGCCCGGCGGCTCGGTGGGTTGGAGCGTTACTTGGAAGTTGCAGAATTTGCCTGTTTGATACCCAGTCAGGGCACATACAGGAGCAGCTCGATGTTCCTGTCTCTTTCTCTCGCTCTCCCTCTCTCCCTTCCTCTCTGTCTCTAAAAATCAATACATAAGAATTTTAAAAAGTAGAAAATAAGACAATTAATCGTCATAATACAAGAATAAACTGTAAACCTACATTGTTTCACTTGCAGAATAAACATCTGTGTCAAATGTACATCTCTCTTTCTACCTCTGTGTCTTTATAAAATCGATACCTCTCTCCATGAAATCTCTATCTATCATCTATCTATATCCATCATCTATCTATCATCTATCTATCTATCCATCTATCATCTATCTATCTATGTATCTATGTATCTATCTATCATCTATCATCTATCTATGTCTATCCATCATCTATCTATCTATCTATCATCTATCTATCTATGTATCTATGTATCTATCTATCATCTATCTATGTATCTATCTATGTATCTATGTATCTATCTATCACCTATCTATCTATGTATCTAAGTATATCCATCATCTATCTATCTATGTATCTATCTACCTACCTATCATCTACCTATCTATCATCTATCTATTATCTATCTATTTATTTATCTATCTATCTATCTATCTATCATCTATCACCTATCTATCTATTTTTCTATCTAGCTATCATCCATCATCTCTGCCTATATCTCAACATAAAATTTCTATCTTCACATTTGCATAAAATATATATAACCGCAGAGTGTGCATTTAGGAGTTAAAGCAATATACAGCAGCACATGCTGTTTAAGAAGGAGTCGGAACCCCGGGGCCCGCCCGCCCGGACCTCAAGCTTGCACCCACGGCCGTGAGTGTCCCCTGCCTCCCAGGCTGCCCAGACGGACGGCGTGCAGACAGACCGCCTCGTGGAGGGTCACGGTGAGCAGTCACGCCCGAGTTCACCCTTGGCTCCGTCTGCGTCCGGACGGCGGGAAACCTGGGTGTCTGCGCTGCGTCCGGGGACATCGGTCGGTCAGGGGGCATCTCCTCAGGTCGGCGCACGGCCAGGGTCTCTGGGCCAGAACTGACCCCGTCAGCGGACACTCCTGACCCTGTCAGTCATCAGAAGAAGCGTCGTTTCTCTGACTTTTCTCTCCCTGTCCCTCTCTTTATATATTTCCATTTCTCTATGAAGGAACCGTGAGAAGGATTAGATATAATACATCATACACACCAAATAATACTCACTGTAGGTCGAATTTCAAGATAATGCTAAAACGAGTACATTTTGCAGCAAAAAAGAAAGAAAGAACGAACGAAGGAAGGAAGGAAAGAAAGAAAGTAGGAAAGAAAGAAAGAAAGTAGGAAAGAAAGGAAGGAAGGAAGGAAGGAAGGAAGGAAGGAAGGAAGGAAGGAAGGAAGTAGGAAAGAAAGAAAGAAAGAAAGAAAGAAAGAAAGAAAGAAAGAAAGAAAAGAAAAGCGAGGGAGGGAGGGAGGGAGGGAGGGAGGAAGGAAGGAAGGAGAAAAGAAAGAAAGAAAGAAAGAAAGAAAGAAAGAAAGAAGGAAAGAAAGAAAGAAAGTAGGAAAAGAAAGAAAGAAAGAAAGAAAGGAAAGAAAGAAGGAAGGAAGGAAAGAAAGAAAGAAAGTAGGAAAAGAAAGAAAGAAAGAAAGAAAGGAAAGAAAGAAGGAAGGAAGGAAAGAAAGAAAGAAAGGAAAGAAAGAAAGAAGGAAAGAAAGAAAGAAAGTAGGAAAGAAAGAAAGAAGGAAGGAAGGAAGGAAGGAAGGAAGGAAGGAAGGAAGGAAAGAAAGAAAGAAAGAAAGAAAGAAAGAAAGAAAGAAAGAAAGAAAGAAAGAAAGAAAGAAAGAAAGAAAAAGAAATTAATCCTCAGGGTTCCTATAGCACAGCTGACAGACCTGAATTTCGCGGTGATACTCAAATGAGTTTACTTTGTTGCAACATGTGCTCCGGGCTTCTCCTGGCTCCCCCCGGTCGGAAAGACAGAATTTGTTTTTATCCCAACAAGGCAGGAGGGTGTCGGCATGTGTCCGGGACCCTCTGGGGCCGGCTGACCGGTCCACAAGCAGAGGGAGCTGGTGGAGGGGGTGGGTAGGGGTGGACAGAGTTTCTCAGAATCGTCCACATTTGATTCTCATCCGGTTTCGCTTTTTGCTTTACAGGAAACACTTCTGGACTCAGACTTTCTGAGATTTCCAGACGCCCGGGCTTCGGCGGCCGGAGGTCCGTGTGTCCGGCTGCCTCTTCACCCTCTGGACCTTGCAACTCGGCACTCGACGTCACGATTTGGGGCACGCCTGAGACTTTGGTCAAATACCCAAGCGTGTAAGAAAAAAAAAAAAAAGCGTGACTTTATTTTATTTTATTTTTGTCCTCTTTTTTTTTTTTTTTTTTAAGGAAATTAAATTCCTTAGAACGAGATTGGGTTCTTTAAAATCCTGTCTCAGAAAACTGTCTGTCTGCGCCCCAGTCAGTCCGTAAGCTGAGCTGGGGTCCCGTCCCGTCCTGAGCCCGGGCTGGGCGGATTTTGGGGGACGAGAGAGTGTGGTTGACAAAGACACGCTGCTCCGTGTAAACGGCTCTCCGCCCGCCGTGTGCTGTTGCTGCAAACACGGTCCCCTTGTTTTTCTTTCTTTCTGGGACTGTTTCCGGATAGTAAGTGCCCGGTCGGCGCTGGTGATAAATTCTCGGGCGAGCTCATGTCACCCCTGGACGCCCGAGCTCACTCGTTCCCTGGCCCCGGGCCGCCGAATGTCCACTTTATAAAACACTAGTGGGCCATTTGGTACCGGTCTGCAGAGAAAGGATAAATAACTTACATTATTTCCGTTTTATTTATATTGAAGTCTGAACGATGTTTTATTTTTAAAAAAATGAGCAGATTCCCTCTGTGACATCCGTCTAAGACTCACTCTTGACGCTTGTCTCGGTCACGTGATACATTGATCCGTCCCACCCTAAAGGCCGGTCCGTGAAAATATTTTCTGACATTAAACAGGTTCCGTGGCCCCAAAAAAAGGTTGGGGACCACTGCCCTAGACCCAGAACGGCCATGAATGGCACCTGTCGTGGGTGACAGTCGGCCCTGGGAAGTGACTCGGTGGAGGTGACCCACGACAAGCGTCATTTCTCCGTGGCTGGGGCTGGTGTCTTATTTGCAAGAGAGAGAGAGAGAGAGAGAGAGAGAGAGAGAGAAAGAAGCAATAACTTCTCTCCCGGGCAGCCAGCAAAGGTCGCTGGTGGTCACGGCTTCCTAATAAGGCTGCGTCGTGGTGACGGTACCAAAGGGGACAGTTTTCATGTCCTTAGACGCAGAGGGACGCACGGACACGGGCAGGGGTAGCGTGGGGGTCCCCGCTGGGCCACAGGAGGCAGGTGAGTCAGCGCGCAGCCCAGTAGCTGGGTCAACGCCCCCTCCCTGCAAGAAGGCGGCAAGGTGCCCACACCCCGTTTGGATTGATTGCATCGCCTCCCCACACCCCACTGACGGGGAGGCAACGTCCCCGGGGCTCCGTCCACCGCTGGGTATTTGCATGTGGGCGGGTCCCCGCGCCAAACGCGCGCGCGCCCTGCGCGGATGGATTCAATCTCCCACACTCTCTCTTGGCGGCCCCATTAATATTTTAATTTAATCAGGGTTTCCTGAACGCGCCCGCTCTCCCCCCCGTAACCTCGTTCCCTGTCAGCCTCCATCAGCCTGTCATATGAGAAGGGATTGTCCCCCTGCATGTAATCTGCTTCCACGCGATTGTGTGGGGTCGCCGGCCTATCAATCACCTGCGCGTCGCCCTGCCCCCGGGGAAGGCGGCCCGTGGGCACGTGCGCGGACCCCACCGGCGGGAGACCCCCCTCCCCCCCGGGAAGCCTTGATCGACTTCCCTCTGATGTCTGCGCTCCACGAGGTCAACACAGAGATGTTCTGCTTTCACGTGGAAAATGTTACTTCTGTGCGTGCGGGAGGCGGGGCGGCCGGCGTGGACACGTGTCTCCACGGAGCCCCGGTGGAATCGGGAAGGATACATTCGCTCTGCAAAAGGTTATCCCACCCCCACCCCCGGCCCCGCCGCACGCTCTGCTATTCCAGCAAAGATTAGGTGGGAACTGGGGGGTGTTAGGACCCCCAGAAAAGCTGAGCTGGGTTCCTCAGAGTGACCGCCTGTGAGCTGAGACCGGACAGGCGGGACCAGAGAGAAGGAGGAAGGGGCCATGCACCCCATGTGTAGCTGCTTTAGGCATTTAAGGGGAACCCCAGGGACACACAATAAATAGGACATTCGCACAAACATGCACACACACACACTCCTCTCTCACGAACCACAAACCCATCCAGCTTCCCCGCCCCCCACCCCACGCTTGCATCTGCAGCTGCCGTCCCTCACGGACAACAGCGGGAAGTGGACAGCCCCAAGCTGCCCACCGGGGTCCGGGCAAAGGCTCAGACCCTGTCTAATTCGAACTGCAAGCCACAGTGGCCGGGCCCGGACTCGGTTCTGCCACCCTGCCCCGCCCCCCGTGGGCCCCCACCACGGGACACGGAGTTTTCCGGGAAGAGACACATCCCCAGCCAGAGGGAACACACCCAGAAATAGTTGCAAATACCAGAGCCGCAGACTTCTCACCGGTAGGTCCTCGTCCTCTGCCTGGGATAGGAGTGTTTGAAGCCACAAAGGACATGACCGGGTGGGAGAGAGAGAGAGAGAGAGAGAGGGGGCTCCCCACAAAGCAAGCACATTTTTACACAAATACCGAATTCTAGTGTCCGCCCCCGGGAGCTGTTTCCCCGAAGAGGCTTTTCCATAACTCTTCTCACCGGCCCCTCTCTGTCCCGGGGACTCCACACGCTCTTGAAAATGAGTAATAAAACACGGTGTTATTGGCATAAAAAAAACCCCCCAAGTACCGGGGATCAGAGGGGTCTTAAAGGGATCCTGTTGCCGTGGACACGGAACGACGTGTAAGTTTCCATTGATTTTTACGGCTTCGGGGCTGAAATGGAACACAGAGATTGGACCCGGGTGGACTGCAGAACCCAGGCTGTGCATCTTCTCCAAGTGCACGGGCTTGTGTGGGGAGGGGGTGTGTGTGGGTGAGGCTTCCGGCCCCTGGGACAGGTTGAAATTACACTGCAGCCCCCGCCTCACGAAAGTGTCCCACTTTTCCCCGGCGTTTTATAACATTAGTCGGGGGACGGGGCAGTAATTTCGTGAGGGGGACACACCCTGGAGTTTTGTAAATGTTGGGAAAGTTGAACGTGACCCACAGCAAAATGTGTCTTTTTTTAAATTTTCGGATTGGAGATTTTTTTTGGTGGTGGTGGGGGGGTAGCTGTAATTGGCTCTCGTTTCTGATTATCGGGATCTAAACGTGACGGGGGCCAGGGATGAGGGGAGACCCCAGGGTGCCAAGCGTTCCGTGCGCACAAAACGGGACGTCGCCGTGCGATTCATTAATTAAGGATTGCCGGCGGTGTGGGTGGGCCACCGGTGAGCCGAGGAAACGAGAGAGTTTTAACGGAATCGGAGGAGGGGGCTCTCCGGGCGTGGAGGGTGGCTGTCAGGATCTCCCACGCTTTCTCGAATCCCCTCACTATCCACTGTGTGTGTGTGTGTGTGTGTGTGTGTGTGTGTGTGTGGCCGCCCCCCAACCCTGGCCGGCGGGAGGCGTGTGTAGAAGGAACAATGTTGCTGCCCTGAGACACCGGGGGGGGGGGGGGGGGGACGTTCCCACGTGAAACTGACCGCACCACCTGGTCACCTCGGTGGCCCGAACGTCAGGGGCGGCCGTGGGCACCTGTGGCTTTATTTTGGGACAAAGGCTACAATGATGGCCCCCATCTCGCCAAAGCATCTTAAATGCCGGCCGAACAGCACAATTTTTTAAACACGGGAGTTCCGGGTTTTCCCTCCGATGTTTAAAAAAAAAAAAACACAAAACCAAACAATTTCTCCTTCAACTCCTTGTGGCTTTGGGGGAACTGACCTCGTCAGAGGCCGGCTCGTTCTTTGCTCCTGACTTGGAAACAGACCAAACTCCCGTCTTCCTCCTCTTAAAAATGAGATCCCCGAGCTGATTTTTTTTTTTTAAATTAAAAAATAACGCGCATTTGGGAGGCATTTCTTTTTTTCCTTCCATGCGCTTGTTTGAGCGATAATAACTTGTCGACGCTGTAAATCTGGCCTTCCTGCCTTTTGGAATCATGTCCCCGGCTTTGAGAAAGTTCCGTCGGAGAGTCAGGGGGCATCTCTTTTCGGATAAAAAAATCTGTGCTGGGATCTGTAGGCGTGTTGTGTGTTAACCTGTCTTCTAACCAGCAAACAGCAACAACAACAAAAACGCAGTATGTTTTTTTGTTTTTGTTTTTTTTATAAACCAATGTGTTTTTAAGAGTGGGTTATTAATTTAGACACAGAGGACGTGGGTCGTTGATTCCGCAGGAATGAACGTGTATTTTACATTTGCTGCCGGGGTCCTGATGGTGCGAATTCTTCTCGAATGAAAAGCCACAAGGGCCGATTATTCACGAGGTAATGAGTCTGTGCATGTCTCGGCCGCGTTTGCATTGGAGATGTGAGTCTGAGGCGAGAACCAGACGCACGGTAATGACTTCCCGTGTCGGGAGAATGAAAAGGAAATGTTTAAAGAGAGCAACACGCCTGATTTTTGCCGGGGTGAGTGGGGGGGCTGGTTTCACTGGGGTTCACTTGCGGGCACGGGGGCTGTGAGGAGTGGGCGTGGGTCGGCCGCCCAGCACGCGGTGAGCGTCAGAACGCAGAACCCCGGTGACCCCCCCCCCACGCGACCTGGTCTCACTCACGCTCCGTGACCTTCCTCTGTGTTGGAGGTCGGGAGGGGGGGCGTTAGGCGTGTGGTCATACGCACAGAGAGAAATAACGAGGTCAACGTTGAATTCTGCCCCGTGCACCGGGGACGTGGCAGGCCACACACCGAGAATTGGACGGGGCGACCTTTTCCCTGTGATGTGAATTTCGGGGTGTGGGCCGACACACGTGGGAGACGGGGGTGTCCAATCCCCCCACCCCCGCCGACCACGGTTGTCTGAAAGGGTTCATGGTCCCACCAGGTGGGCACCAGGGTGCCGATTAGACAAGCGTCCTAAACTCTCTCGTTCTGGGTCAGAAATCCCAGTTTGGGACGCTATAAAAAAAAGCCGTCCTTCGTCTGAGGAATGGTCTAACATCTGGGGAATCCCCTGATGCCATCTCCCGTGTGCCGTCTCTGTGCTTTGCGATATTATTTGTCGGCCCACCCGCTGATTATTTTTTATTATTTTTATTTATTTATTCATTTTAGAGGAGAGAGAGGAGAGAGAGAGCAAGAGAGAGAAAAGGGGGAGGAGCAGGAAGCATCAACTCCCATATGTGCCTTGACCAGGCAAGCCCAGGGTTTCGAACCGGCGACCTCAGCATTTCCAGGTCGACGCTTTATCTGCTGCGCCACCACAGGCCAGGCCACTGGCTGCTTTTTCTGTCCCGTGGCCACCTCCACACGGCACGTGTCCTTGGGAATGTCCTGTTAGACGACGGCAGTGGTGGCGGACGGACCTGGAGCTCTGTGTCAGGTCGACGTCAAAATCGCCGGCGGTCAATCTACGTTATGTATATATATATTTATACACATAATCTTTTCCTTAATGCTTTGTGTTTTTTTTTTTAAATAGCGAGAAAAAATAAATAAAGCAAAAGGAAAGAACAGAAACGCTGACTTTTTACAGTTTTATTTTTTTTTGCCGGTTGGGTTTGCCATGCACACGTGTGGCCCGAAAACCAGAGGCAGGGTAAGGACCCCGTGGACACGTGTTACCCTCGGCCACCGTGTCCGCATCTCCAAGTGGGCCCTGGGACGACGCGTCCACGCCGTCGGATGAGATGTGCTCGTGCTCGGTTCTGGCCACAGAACCCCCAGAAAGCACAGGAAGGAATTCTGGAAAGGGGACCCGTGCTGTTGGCCTGGGGACATGGGAAGCACACGCTGTTCTGCACGGCGGTGGCGTGTTCTGGAACCCTCGGCCGGACTTGACCGCGTGTGACAGCGTCTCCGCTGGCCGCTGGCTTGGTGGGCAGCCAGGTGGATGGCAGCCAAGCCTGGGGACAGCTTCTCCGCGCGGGGCTGGAGGTCCCTGTCCTCGTCCCTCTGCGGACGGGGATGGACGTCTCACTGCCACACGGAGGGTGTCATTGCAGGGACAGAAGGCCACCAGCTCCCCGACGCTGACAGACAGACAGACAGGCAGGCAGGCAGGCAGGCCAGCCTTCAGGGCTCGGAGACGGGGTGGGGAGCCCCGCGCGGTGGTCCTGGGCTTGGCCACACTTCAAATGCGCAGATTAAACTGGCCCGCTGCCCGGCTCCTTCCAAACCCACATCATAAAACAGCCGTGCAGGCCGAGCCTCGCAGGGCGCCCCGGGCGTGACGGATGCCCACGGCGGCCTCGCTGGCTGCATCGCCACGGTGGGAGCGGGCATCTCTGCGCAGCGTCCCCGGGGCGGGGCCGGCGGGCCCTTCCCGGGGACCCGGGCCATCACGGAGACAGATGTTCCTTCTGGAAGCGAGACTATGCTCTCAGCCCGATGCTGAGGGGAGGCGGCGGGTTGTCCCCCCTCCCCGTGGGTGCCGCGGCGAGATGGTGGGAGGGAGAGGGGTCCGAGGGAAAATTGTTTTCAGCGGTCCCGGGCACCCTGTGAATATGAAAGAGGCAGTCGGAGTGACACAGGGGATGCTTCTCTCAGGGTGGGCGGGTCCGGGGCGGGTCCTTCTGAGCACAGGGTCTGTTGCTGGGGTTCAGAACAGAAAGCTTGGGGGGTCGGAGGCAGCACACAGCTTCTCAGGGGCACATGCACAGAAATGCACGCACACAAGGCCCATGCACACGCATGCAAACACACAGCACATGCATGCAGACCCATACAAACACACACAACACATGCATGCACAGTCATGCAAACACACAGCACATGCACACACATGTAAACACACATAGCACATGCACAGACACACCCATGTAAGCACATACAACACATGCATGCACACCCATGCAAACACACACATGCACACACATGCACGCACACACAGCAAGTGCTCACACATGCACACATATGTAAGCACACAGAGCACATGTGCACACACATGCAAGCACACACAACACATGCGTGCACGCCCATGCAAACACCCCCATGCACACACACATGCACACACATGCATGCACACACAGGCACACACAGCACGTGCGCACACACATGCAAACACACACAGCACATAAACACAGGCAAGCACACACAACACATGCATGCACACCCATGCAAACACTCATGCACACACATGCACACACACACAGCCCTTGCACTGCCCCCAACCACTCTCCATGTTCCCGTGGGTGTTGGCTCTTTCTGGCCTGAGCCATCTTAGTTTGAACGTTTTCAGGGAAAGGGGAGTGCCACGTACAATAAGAACCCCCGCTGGGACCTTCTTAAAATTCTTTTCCATCGTTGCAGACTTTGTTTGGTTCCCGGCTCCCCCCCCCTTCCCCAGGGGGGGGGTGAGGGCGGGAAATAACTTATTCTTGTTGCTGTAATTATTTTAGCCAACTTCCCTCCTCGGCGGGTTCACGTGGCAAAGGGAAATTACTTTGGGATGAAATGTGTTTTTTTGGGGGTGTTTTTTTTTTAAAAAGCCAGGCTCAGGGCCATCAGAGGTGTGTGTGTGGGGGCGGCTGTCTGAACATGGCCCCCATTGGCTGTCATCGGGTCCCCCCTAGAATGTGGGGAGTCCAGCAAGACAGGACTGGGTGTTCTTAGCCCCTAATTAGCATGGGTTTTATTGCCGGCCGTTAAAGAAAGCTCTGGGTCAACATGCGTAAATGTTATAAAACGGTGCTGGGCCCCCCCTCCCAAGCCCTCCCCCCCCCGCCCCGTGCCCCAGAGCCTCGGAAGTTGTTGAGGACGCGTGAATGCTGCAGGAGTGTGGCAGACCCCCTCCCCTCCCCGCCAGTCGGGGCCCAACTGGGGAAATGCCCATGGACGGACACACGGCCGTCCCTTCTCTGTGACCAGCTTCAGGAAGGAGGCTGTCTGTCACCTGGCCCAGTGAGGTGACCCATGCCAGGTGAACGGCCACGTTCGAAACACGGGCGCGGTCAGCAAAGGTACGTTGATTCCCGCAAAGGTGTTCAGGCCGAACACCTTTCAGGTGGGGTGAAGGTTGGGTCGCATCCACCCGCCCGTGGCCCTCTTGGGACACATTTGCGGCTGCTCCCAGCTGGGCTCAACCCACCGTCACCCGTCAGTGTCATTTCCCGAGCCGTACCCCACGTGGCTGACGGGCGGGTAGGTGGTCAACTCGGCACGCCGACGCCAGGCCCCCAAGACACATGATGCATATGCACTATTTGGGAGCTCACATAACATCAATTTGACTTTTTCTGAGCCTGTGGCGACACTCCCAGAGATGCGGGTGTGACATTGAGGGGCTCACTGTGTGTTCCGGCTGGAAGGAGCCGTTTGGGTGGTGGGTTTTTTTCTTTTTTTTTTTTTTCTTCATTTTTCCTAAGCTGGAGACGGGGAGGCAGTCAGACAGACTCCTGCATGCGCCCGACCGGAATCCACCCGGCACGCCCACCAATGGGTGATGCTCTGCCCATCTGGAGCGTCACTCTGTTGCGACCAGAGCCACTCTAGCACCTGAGGCAGAGGCCACGGACCCATCCTCAGCGCCCGGGCCATCTTTGCTCCAATGGAGCCTCGGCTGCGGGAGGGGAAGAGAGAGACAGAGAGGAAGGAGAGGGGGAGGGGTGGAGAAGCAGATGGACGCTTCTCCTGTGTGCCCTGGCCGGGAATCGAACCCGGGACTCCTGCACGCCTTTTTTCTTTCTTTTTTTTTTTAATTTTTTTTTATTAATTTTTAGAGAGGAGAGACAGTGAGAGAGAGAGAGAGAGAGAGAGAGAGAGAGAAGGGGAGGGAGGAGCAGGAAGCATCAACTCCCATATGTGCCTTAGCCCAGGGTTTTGAACCGGCGACCTCAGTGTTTCCAGGTTGACGCTTTATCCACTGCGCCACCACAGGTCAGGCCCTTATTTCTTTTTAACGTCTTGATTTCTGCATGAGAGAAGTCCATCTGGATCCTGGCTGAGAAACCGCGTAAGGGAGCCGGGAGAGCCCTCTAACTCTCCGCTGATCGTTCACGGCTGGTTTTCAGAACGGAGGCGGTCTGCAGGTGCACGCGGTTTATTCCGGAAGGCAAGGGGTGAGGCCCGGCCCCGGGCTGCCGTGTCTGTCTGTCCACTTAGCTCAGGGACAAGGGACTCTGAGCGGACAGGTGGACCCCACTCTGGCCCAGGGCTGAGTGTGCTGTCTTCACTGAGAAGTAGCACTTCTGATCTGAATGATTGGAAATCGGGGTGCGTAGGGGGGGGGACGGGCAGGGGTGCCCCTTGACAGTGGAGGCTGACTTCTCGGTCTTGGGGCGTGATCCTGTGGTCCGGAAGCGTGAAGCTCATCCAAGCAGCTGCGTGTGGTGGGGAGGTGAGACTTGGGAATGGCGGTGATGGGTTTATACCATTTATACAGGGTTCCCCAAACTTTTCACACAGGGGGCCACTGTCCCTCAGACCGTTGGAGGGCCGCCACATACAGTGCTCCTCTCAATGACCACCAATGAAAGAGGTGCCCCTTCCGGAAGTGCGGTGGGGGGGGCGGATAAATGGCCTCAGGGGGCCGTAGTTTGGGGATGCCTGCTATAGAATGATCAAAGCATTCAGCTGTCGAGTTTGTTTTTGGGGGGGACTGCTCTTACAAATTGCCCCAAGCGAGAGGGTTTAAACAGACATTCGTCCTCTCTCCGTCCTGGAAAGCAAGCGTTTAAGATCCAGGGGTTCCAGGGGCTGTGCTTCCTCCGGGGGCTCCAGGGAGGGTCCCCCCTGCCTCTCCCTTCAGCTCCTGGGGCTCCAGGCATCCCCCTGGGCTGGTGGCCGCCTCCCTCCCGTCTCTGCCTCCGTCCCCACGTGGCTTCTCCTCTGTGTCTGTGTCTCCTCCTCTGTCTCTTCTGAGGTCCCTGTCACTGGGTGCCTGCAGGGTCCCCCTGACCCAGGGTGGCTCATCTCCGACACTTCACCCCATCACGTCACAACCATGACTCATGTGTGGATGGTGCTCTGAAGGCGCTGAGGGTCTCGAGATGACCGGGTTGTTTCTGTCTGGGGAGTTGCCTGAGGCTAGTGGGCAGCAGTGTTTCTGGGTCCCATGGATGGAGTGAACAACAGGTGGATCTGGACAGGACTTTGGGGGGCTGGGGGGGCCTCCCCCACCCCAGGGCTGACTCACCATTGAAGATGCGAGGTTCCCTGTGACAGGGAATAACCCCTGGGCCAAGACACGGAGCATTTAACTCCTTAATTCCTCGACCGAGTGGTGTCATCTCATGTGCGACCGCGTGTTCGGCTGAGAAATCGGATCCTCAGGGAGGGTGACTATGTCTGTCCTGTCTGCCCTTGAGCTTGAAGCCGTGACTATGAGCCCATAGTACATGAGGGAGGGTTGTCACTGAGCATCAAGCTCTCTCTGTCTGTCTGTCTGTCTCTCCATATCTATCTGTCTATTCATCTATCCATCATCCATCATCCATCATCCATCCATCATCCATCCATCCATCTTTCCATCCATCCACCCACCCACCCATTCATTGTA
>NW_027095713.1:222319-404819 GCF_036850995.1 Saccopteryx leptura | reverse complement strand
AGCCAGACGCACTCCCTCTGGAACTTTCTACAGAGCCCGTGTGCCGGACGACACCAGGAAGGGACGCCCCGTCCCGTTCGGCTAAAGACAGACCCGGAGTCAGCAGGAACCCAACCTGTGGGGAACGGCGCTCAGGACACTAGTGGTCACAGCCCTGACCGTCAGGGACAGTCAGGGACTCCGGGCTGGCCGCCTGGCCTCCCATGCCTCAGTTTCCTCGTCCGTGAGCCTCACCCAGCACGGGACGGGAACACCCGGGTTCTCACAGGCGTCGGCCACGGACCTCACACGGCGAAGGTCCAGGCGGGTTCACCCGGGGTTTCTGAATTGGGGGCGGGTGGCTGCGTCCTTATAAACATTCACTTCCCTCAGACGGTCCTCAGAGCATCACCTGTCCCCCTCCCCGCCTGCCCCCCTCCCGTCTTGTGCCCTCTGCAGACGGACAGACCTCGGTCGAAGGCTGAGCAACCCCACACTCAGCTGACGAGGGCAAACTTAGGTTTCGGGAACACGGGAGCACGTTGCTGCTGTCTGACTGGACGGCTTGATAACTTGATTAGATTCTTTTTTTTTTTCTTCTCTGAAATATGGGATTTCTACGCTGGGACGCCAGGGACCCGTCTTCCAAGTGAACCCCTGTGTCTCCAAGACCCACGGGGCCAGTGGATGTCTTACACTGATTTCTTGAGAGGGTTCTCCTCGACATGACGGGATGTGCTTTCCAGTCTCCAAAGTCTGGCGTTCGTCATTTGTTTCCAACGATGCAAATATACTTCTGGGACGTTCAGCCTCCCGTACGCCCCCCGTTCATTTACAGACAGACGGCTGTGGTCAGTCGCACGTGTCCCTGCTCCGTCCGTGTTAACCCCCTCCGTCCACGCTTTATTTGGGAACGCCGGGGGTTTTTATAGCGGGAACGATTTCCTTACCGGTCGACCCGCAGTGGGTAGGGTTTGTCCGGCACTGTGATGAAGATTCGCTTCGGGCCTCCGTGAATTCTAATGTTTTCTTGAGGGGGGGGGGGTGTCTTTTCTCTTCTCAGTGAAGATGCCTCGTGCTTCCGGGAGGGGGGGCGGTCTCCTGCTTGGTGGGTTCTCCTCATTTTTGTTTTCTGAAAACGTATCACAGGGGACCCCTTGGATTCCGGCCTCTGTGAGGATCTCGTTTGGGGACCAAACATTCCCCCGTTTTGGGCTAAAGGAGGTCTAGGCTGAGGACAGAGCTTTTCCCGCTGAGGGGGCAGGGCTTGTGTAGAGAA
Source organism: Saccopteryx leptura (assembly GCF_036850995.1). NCBI lineage: Eukaryota > Metazoa > Chordata > Mammalia > Chiroptera > Emballonuridae > Saccopteryx > Saccopteryx leptura. The sequence continues at coordinate 403,561 of NW_027095713.1, read as the reverse complement.
GGGAAGGACCCCTGTGCTGATGAGACCAGCCCGTGCCATCAGCAGCCCCCAGAGAAAGTGAAAGGTCCTCCTGCGGGCTGTCACCATGTCCCCGCCTCCCCAGGAACACGGGGGGAGGGAGACAGAGCTGGGGACGGAGGGACAGAGGGGCGGAGAGACAGAGAGAGACAGAGAAGGGTGGACAGAGAGTAGACAGAGAGGGGACAGAGAGACACATTTCGGGGAAAGAGATGGAGTAATAGAAGCAGATACAGACAGACAGGGAGACAGAGGAGAGAGAGAGAGAGAGAGAGAGAGAGAGACAAGAAGGAGGGACAGGAAGCCCACATACACAGCCCCAGCCCCCCGAGTGTCCACAGAGGAAAGCTGCGGACAGGTGTGGTCAGACCCCTCCACCACGGAGCAGACCACAGTGAGGGATGCCGGACCCCCTCCTGGAGACGGAAGGGAGTGACCTTGGTGGTGGTCAGGAGCCCGCGTGAGTTTGCCGGTCGTACTGGGGGTATCACGTGCATGCCTGGGCCGTTTCTGCAGCAGCGAGGTCTCCCTGGGTGTTGGGGTTCAGGGGCCTCATCTCAGATCCCGCATGCTCTCACAGCTCCAAAGACCCCCTGTCCATGGAAGGCCCCTGCTCTGAGGTTCCTGGTGGGCGTGGTGTGTTGGGGGTCACCTCATGCAGTGTCTTCAGTGGGCACATACCCCCCCACCCCGACCCCCACAGCTCGCTCCCCGGCCTCTGTGGGCGCACCAGTGACAGTAATGGGCTTAGAACGGGGGGGGGGGGGCGTCTAGCTCCCTTTGATGACTGCCAGAGCCGATTGCAGCAGACGGGTTTGCGGTGCGTCAGCTCTGCCCAGGCCCCCCCTCCAACGTGCGACCCCCTGTGAACTCACGGGGGTGGGGCGGGCGCAGACCTGCCCCTGTCATCTTTCTGTGACGCGTGATTGCTCCTGGGGTCTATTCTCGGAAACCCTGACGTCCCCTCGGAGAAACCAAACGGCTCCGCTCAGGACGCTGCGCGCACGGACGCACACGGATGCGCACTGACGAGCACGGATGCGCACGGATGCGCACGGACGCGCACGGACGAGCACGGATGAGCACGGACGCGCATGGATGAGCACGGATGCGCACTGACGAGCACGGATGCGCACAGATGCACATGGATGCGCACGGACGCGCACGGACGCGCACGGACGCGCATGGATGCACACGGACGCGCACGGATGAGCACGGATGCGCACGGACGCGCACGGACGCGCATGGATGCACACGGACGCGCATGGATGAGCACGGATGCGCACGGACGCGCGCGCGTATGCCAGGAGTCCGCAGGGAAAGGGGGTGTCTCGTCTCCAGTTTCGGTCTCCAGGAACCAAAACGAGACCGACAAGAAAAGCGCCTGTAATTCCCGCTGTCCGTGGAATTGGGGCGCTCGGTTTGAAAGGTCCCGGGGTAGGGGTGGGGGAGGGGGAACGCCGTTCAGCCTTCCTGTGGGAAGCAGTCTCGTGACATGGTGACATTGCGTGCAGGTTGTTGGGACGGGCACGCCGGCTCTCACCCTGGGGCGGAGACAGGCTGCGTCTCCCCCTCCAGCGACGCCACGCAGAACCCAGAAAGACCCGCGGGAGGCCGGGCTTTCAGCGAAACGGACAATTCTGGGGACGCTTGTCCCTCCCCCCCCCCCCCCCCCCGCCCGGAGACTTTGAGCGGAGAGCCACCCCGTGTCTGCAAGGGGTTTCCGGGGACCCAAGGAAAGCCTACGGGCTTTGATGTTTCGGGGGACGCGCGGTAATGTCCCCGAGATCCAAAGAGACGTGGAGACCCTTTGGGGAAAACGTGAGGGGAAGACTTCTTGGACATCGCAGGGGAGGTCCTCACGAGGGTTTCCGTTTCTTTCCATTGTTGCTTTTATAAAATTATATTTATTGATTTTAGAGAGAGGAACAGATATGGAGAGAGAGAGAGAGAGAGAGAGGGAGACAGGAACATTGATCTGTCCTCACCAAGCTGCTCCTGTACACGCCCCGACTGGGAGTCGAACCGGCAACCTCTGTGCTTTGGGGGTCAACGCGGTTCAGTCATCATTTCTTTTTTTCATCTCTGCCATGAGCATGACGTGGGTCAGAGGCGTCCCGGCGACGGTGAAGTCCCCGCTCTGTCTCCGGCGACTCGGAACGGGACCCGACGGGGACGTCACAGAAGCAGGAAGGGCGTGAGGTCTCTGGAAGCCGGGTCGTTGCAGACGGAACGGGCTGAGATGCCAGCAAGGAGGCGCCCCCCGCCATCCGATGACCAGTGTCCGCGTAAAGACGCAGAGATCTAGACACAGCAGCCTGAGGAGAAGAGAAATCGTGAAGACAGCCGTCTACACGCCTACACGCGAGGAGAGAGGGGAGGGACACATTTCTGCTCTCTGAAGTCGCCCCCCCCCCTCCAAGTTGTGGCCTTTGACCAAGAAGCAGCGGTTTGATCTTTGATCCGTCTTTGAGGAACGATCAGCTTTGTGCAAAGCCCTTCACCCCCTCGGTCCATGTAAGGTTCACTCTGAGATGTGGGTGGATGTAATTTTTTTTTTTTTTTTTTGTATTTTTCTGAAGCTGGAAACGGGGAGAGACAGTCAGACAGACTCCCGCATGCGCCCGACCGGGATCCACCCGGCACGCCCACCAGGGGCGACGCTCTGCCCACCAGGGGGCGATGCTCTGCCCCTCTGGGGCGTCGCTTTGCTGTGACCAGAGCCACTCTAGTGCCTGGGGCAGAGGCCAAGGAGCCATCCCCAGCGCCCGGGCCATCTTTGCTCCAATGGAGCCTTGGCTGCAGGAGGGGAAGAGAGAGACAGAGAGGAAGAAGAGGGGGAGGGGTGGAGAAGCAGATGGGCGCTTCTCCTGTGTGCCCTGGCCGGGAATCGAACCCGGGTCCCCCGCGCGCCAGGCTGACGGTCTACCGCTGAGCCAACCGGCCAGAGCTAGTGGATGTAATTTTTGTGTTTGAGGGAGAGCATTCTATATTCAACTTGTACCCGTTAACGTGAATTCTTCAGCACCTGGGTGACATGTTAGTTGGATGGAAAGATTTTATGTGTGTGTGTGTGTGTGTGAATGTCCAAGTCATGATGTCCACCCACGTTAGCAAGCTCAGAAGCCGCCGGCCATTGGGCGAGGTTTTCTGGGTGTCTCCCTGTCAGGTAATTCTGGGAACGTTATGGGACAGAGGCGTTCACCCCTTTTCCCCAGAAAGGGCTTCTAGGAAGGACGGACAGATGTGTGCGCATGCTACCACCCGGCATCACCATACTCAGCATCTGGAGAGCGTGTCCCCTGCCCTAGAGGAAGGGACAAAAAAAAGAAATCTGCCTCAGCGGGGACGTCCAAGGCCACAGGACACCCATCGCAGGCCCCCCGTCTCCCCCGGATCTGAAACTGTGTCAGGCTCCGGCCGTGGACGGAATTCCCCAAATACACCGTCGGGAGAACTTCAAAGCGCGGCAACGCTCCCCGCCGACGAGAGGAGCGGTGTTAATTAGCAACAATGCTCTTTAATCTATAAATAATAAAGCGCTGCCTGGCCCTCCCCCGGGGGACCTGTCTGAGCAAACAAAAACCGGCACACGGAATCCGTGCGCAGTCTCGGGTCCGCGGGTGAAACCGCCGGAAATCCGACGTGGCATTTGATGAGCGAACCCCCCCCCTTTTCCGAAAGGCAGGAGAAGAAGGTCCCCCGAATTAGGGTGCTTTTTTTATTATTTTTAAGGATGTCACCTTAACCCCACCTGGAGTGAGGCCCAGGTGACGTCTCTTCCGTTCCTGGGCAACGGCACGGTGGCAGGTGCGAAGCCACCTGCTACTCGGAGTAATAAGGAGGAGGAGAAGAAGAAGAAGAAGAAGAAAAAAAAAAAACAACCACAAAAAAACCCCCACAAAGCCTTTCAAGGCAGCAAACAGCGGGCACGCCTCATGTTGAAAGACAGATAAATATTCATGTCAGGTAGAGGAGACCGATGGAACCACAAACCGTGAGTCAAACCATCTCCCACGTGGAATTCCTGTCAAAGGCGTGACGGGAAGCGTCCGTATTTCGCCAAGACCCGTTTTTGGGGTGCTTTCCGTCAATTCGGACGCCACGCGGGTTTTCTTCCCGGAAACCTCTCCGCGTGTTAATTCACCGTGGAGACGTCCTTCTCGTGTCCTCCCCTCCCCCCACCTCCCCCGTGGTGGGGCGCGGGGGGGGGGGGGGAGACGCGTTTGTGACCACAGCGGTGGACGCTTTCAGAACTGCGGCCCTCTGTTCTCTGTCGCTTACGGAGCCTCTCACATGCTCTCAGACGCCCCGACGTCGTGTCCGTGAGCCTGGCCCGGTCCTCCTCCGCTCTCTGTTGGGCTCTCTGGAGTCGTGTCAAACCCAGGGAGGCTCCCTGGAGGAGAAGTTGGGAGGCGGCCTCTCACATTGCTCTGCTGTGACCCCTTGCTTTCTGCCCACACAGGTGCCCACGGGGGACATTTGGACACGTCTTGAGGTGTTTTTCTGGTGATCATTGGAGGCCAGAGAGGTTGCTTAACACCCTACAGCAGTGGTCCCCAACCCCCGGGCCGCAGACCGGTACCAGTTCCGTGGGCCATTTGGTACCGGTCCTCAGAGAAAGAATAAATAACTTACATTATTTCCGTTTTATTTATATTTAAGTCTGAACGATGTTTTATTTTTAATAAATGACCAGATTCCCTCTGTGACATCCGTCGGAGACTCACTCTTGATGCGTGTCTTGGTCACGTGATACATTTATCCGTCCCACCCTAAAGGCCGGTCCGTGAAAATATTTTCTGACAGTAAACCAGTCCCTGGCCCAAAAAAGGTTGGGGACCACTGCCCTACAGGACACAGGACACCCCACAATCCATTCGGCTGACAACGGAATGAATATATCTGCCCCCACCCCTGTTCATATGTAAAAGTCTTGCCTTCCCATTTGCAGGTGGGATCTTTGGAGGTGATCAGGGTTCGATGAGCTCGTAGGGACAGACCCTCCTTGCTGGGATTAGCATCCGTGTAGGAAGAGACAGGGACCTCTGCCTCTCTCTCTCCGTGTCACGTCCGGACAAAGTGAGAAGCCGGTCGTCTGCGACCACAGAGAGAGACCTCACAAGAGCCAGGCACGCTGGACCCTTTACCTCGGACTTGTGGCTTCTGCAGAGTAAAAGATAAGAGCTTGTTGTGTAAGCCACGCTGTGGGCATGTTTGTTACCAGGGCACGAGCTGACTGATGCACACCGCCTCCATCAATAGGGTTAAAGGGAAGAACTCTTCCTTGCAGGGTTTTTTTTTGGGGGGGGAGAGGGTAAGACGTGGGTGGGACGGGTACAGGAGCCCCCCCCCCAAAATATTGAGGGAACACATTGTAAGGTGCAGAAATGTCTGGCCACATTGCTGCACAGTGGAACCGAATATAAAATAATATAGAACGGAGTCTGTCATCGAGGAAAAAAAACAAACAGACAAACGACAGAGGAGCAAAGAGTCCCACCTGCCCAACGCGTCCAATAGGCGCGGGATCTACAGGTTGGGTATCAAAGCGGTGAGGCCCTCCTCCCTGCCCACCACAGCCTAACAGAAAGGCAACATTGTTCCCTGGGCATTGTCCGCTGGTAGTTACGGGAGTAAGAACACACCCTGACCTCTCTTCTTTGCGAATGCGAGTCATTCTAGAAATCATCCGTCACAAGAGCCTGCTTCTCTCATTAGAGATGAGCGTGATGGGGGGAAGGGTGAAGGTGACCGTGGATCTGGGGCTCACAGGGTGGGCTTCAGCGGAACCCCAGAGGGAAGGGCGGGGTCCCGGAGCTGGGGGCTGCGATTTCATCTCTTCTACAGTGTGTCCATAAAGTCATGGTGCACTTTTGGCCAGTCACAGGAAAGCAACAAAAGATGAAAAATGTGAAATCTGTACCAAATAAAAGGAAAACTCTCCCCGTTTCATACCTATTCAGTGCAGTTCGATGTGGGCTCACGCACAGATTTTTTAGGGCTCCTTAGGTAGCTATCCCGTATAGCCTCTACAGACTCGTCACTGACTGATGGCCTACCAGAACGGGGTTTCTCCACCAAACTGCCGGTTTCCTTCAACTGCTTATCCCACCGAGTCATGTTATTCCTATGTGGTGGCGCTTTGTTATAAACGTGCCGATATTCACGTTGCACTTTGGTCCTGGATTCGAATTTAGCGAGCCACAGAACACACTGAACTTTCCTCTGTACCGTCCACATCTCGACTGGCATGACCGTGGGCTGCTCCGCTGTATACACAGTGTGACGTCATCATCTGCGCATGCGCACATGCTGCCACATCATCCTACAGAAACTGGGAGGGTTTTCCTTTTATTGGGTGCAGATTTCACATTTCTATCATCTTTTGTTGCTTTCCCGTGACCGGTCAAAAGTGCACCATGACTTTACAGACGCACTGGATTTTGCAAGTTCTCTGCGCTGTTTCCTTGACTCGCCGATGTGCTGGGTTTCATCGTCATGTGGCTCTTCAGATGAGTCTCCTAAGTGACTGTGTCGGCTCCCCGTCTCGACCATGGTGGGCATTTGTGGGTCAAATAAGTTTGTAAATATGATATAGGTTTGCTCGCCTATACTTTGCATTGGGTGTGGGGGACAGGCTGTAAGCAGGCAGGGTCGTTATAGCCTGAGGCTTAGTTTTAAGACGAAGCTTTTCCCACCCTAAGTGACTTTGTATCAGAGACTTCCTTGTTTGTATATTGGATGAAAGGTTTTGATTTCTACACTATAAAATGGGGCAGAACAGGAGCTTGCTCTCTCTCGGTTCCTGAGATTAGCATCAGAGAGGAGAGCAGAGAGAGGCCACGTGGAGGAGAGGAGAAGCAGCCAAGATGGAGGAGTGCTGAAGGAGAAGCCAGTTTGTGCAGAGTTTGTGCAGAGAGAAGGAAGGAGATGGGGAACAGAGGTGAATAAGGCTGGTGAGGTTAGAAACCTTTGATTCTAGGAAACTCGGATAAGTCAGTGGCTTTGGGAGCCCTGAGTGGCAAGGGAAGTGTTTTCCCAGTGTGTGTATTTCTCGCCTGCCGGGTACAAGCTAGGATTAAAGCTGATGGCCCACCAGTTCTTGGCTCCGTTGTTTCATTACCATCTATTGAATGTAATGTGAACCTGCACGGGCCAGGCGGCTGTGACGGTGGCCGCGGCTACTGGCCATACAGCATGCTACTCTGGGGTGCTCCTAAGGGACCCTGCACCCCAGGATGGGGCAACTGGCCTCGCGCTGTGTCCCACCCCCTGTCAGGACCGAAGACTCCTCCAAGGGAAGGAGGGGTGAAGAATTCCTGCTGCCTTGAGCCTCCCGTCACCAGAGAGCTATTTGCTGTGAGCCCGTCTGTCACTTGGAGTGCCTCTCAAGGGCGCAGGGAGACTCCTGGGGACATCCATCATCTCCCGACAGTGACACACCCACTCTGGGTCACAGAGGGTCGTCTACCTCAGACGGTATTGCAATTGGCCTGAAAGTGTCACTGATGAATAAACATTTTCATCTGTGCTTTTTGATGTGGGGGGACCTTCCCGTTAAGAAGAGGAAGGGGTGGGGTGGACGAGGGTTTTTACCGGTTTTTCTGGTAAGAGTCTCCCTCGAGTGTCAGCCCGGAGGGCTTCCTGGATGAGGTGACATGGGGGGGTAGGATTTGGCTAGCTGGACACAGTGGTCTTGTTAGAGTCTCCCTCAGGCATCAGCCAGGAGGGCTTCCTGGATGAGGTGACATGGGGTGGGATTTGGCTAGCTGGACACAGTGGTCTTGCTGCAGTCTCCTTCAGGCATCAGCCAGGAGGGCTTCCTGGATGAGGTGACATGGGGGGGTGGGATTTGGCTAGCTGGACACAGTGGTCTTGCTGGAGTGTCCTTCGAGTGTCAGCCAGGAGGGCTTCCTGGATGAGGTGACATGGGGGTGGGATTTGGCTAGCTGGACACAGTAGTCTTGCTGGAGTCTCCCTCGAGTGTCAGCCAGGAGGGCTTCCTGGATGAGGTGACATGGGGTAGGATTTGGCTAACTGGACACAGTGGTCTTGCTGGAGTCTCCCTCCAGTGTCAGCCAGGAGGGCTTCCTGGATGAGGTGACATGGGGTAGGATTTGGCTAACTGGACACAGTGGTCTTGCTGGAGTCTCCCTCCAGTGTCAGCCAGGAGGGCTTCCTGGATGAGGTGACATGGGGTGGGATTTGGCTAGCTGGACACAGTGGTCTTGCTGGAGTCTCCCTCGAGTGTCAGCCAGGAGGGCTTCCTGGATGAGGTGACATGGGGTGGGATTTGGCTAGCTAGACACAGTGGTCTTGCTGGAGTGTCCTTCGGACATCAGCCAGGAGGGCTTCCTGGATGAGGTGACATGGAGGTGGGATTTGGCTAGCTGGACACAGTGGTCTTACTGCAGTCTCCCTCGAGTGTCAGCCAGGAGGGCTTCCTGGATGAGGTGACATGGAGGTGGGATTTGGCTAGCTGGACACAGTGGTCTTACTGCAGTCTCCCTCGAGTGTCAGCCAGGAGGGCTTCCTGGATGAGGTGACATGGGGTGGGATTTGGCTAACTGGACACAGTGGTCTTGCTGGAGTGTTTTTCGAGTGTCAGCCAGGAGGGCTTCCTGGATGAGGTGACATGGGGGGGTAGGATTTGGCTTGCTGGACACAATGGTCTGTGCAGTCTCCCTCGAGTGTCAGCCAGGAGGGCTTCCTGGATGAGGTGACATGGGGGGGTGGGATTTGGCTAGCTGGACACAGTGGTCTTGCTGGAGTGTCCTTCGAGTGTCAGCCAGGAGGGCTTCCTGGATGAGGTGACATGGGGGTGGGATTTGGCTAGCTGGACACAGTGGTCTTGCTGGAGTCTCCCTCGAGTGTCAGCCAGGAGGGCTTCCTGGATGAGGTGACATGGGGTAGGATTTGGCTAACTGGACACAGTGGTCTTGCTGGAGTCTCCCTCCAGTGTCAGCCAGGAGGGCTTCCTGGATGAGGTGACATGGGGTGGGATTTGGCTAGCTGGACACAGTGGTCTTGCTGGAGTGTCCTTCGAGTGTCAGCCAGGAGGGCTTCCTGGATGAGGTGACATGGGGGTGGGATTTGGCTAGCTGGACACAGTAGTCTTGCTGGAGTCTCCCTCGAGTGTCAGCCAGGAGGGCTTCCTGGATGAGGTGACATGGGGTAGGATTTGGCTAACTGGACACAGTGGTCTTGCTGGAGTCTCCCTCCAGTGTCAGCCAGGAGGGCTTCCTGGATGAGGTGACATGGGGTAGGATTTGGCTAACTGGACACAGTGGTCTTGCTGGAGTCTCCCTCCAGTGTCAGCCAGGAGGGCTTCCTGGATGAGGTGACATGGGGTGGGATTTGGCTAGCTGGACACAGTGGTCTTGCTGGAGTCTCCCTCGAGTGTCAGCCAGGAGGGCTTCCTGGATGAGGTGACATGGGGTGGGATTTGGCTAGCTAGACACAGTGGTCTTGCTGGAGTGTCCTTCGGACATCAGCCAGGAGGGCTTCCTGGATGAGGTGACATGGAGGTGGGATTTGGCTAGCTGGACACAGTGGTCTTACTGCAGTCTCCCTCAAGTGTCAGCCAGGAGGGCTTCCTGGATGAGGTGACATGGAGGTGGGATTTGGCTAGCTGGACACAGTGGTCTTACTGCAGTCTCCCTCGAGTGTCAGCCAGGAGGGCTTCCTGGATGAGGTGACATGGGGTGGGATTTGGCTAGCTGGACACAGTGGTCTTGCTGCAGTCTCCCTCGAGTGTCAGCCAGGAGGGCTTCCTGGATGAGGTGACATGGGGGTGGGATTTGGCTATCTGGACACAGTGGTCTTGCTAGAGTCTCCCTCGAGTGTCAGCCAGGAGGGCTTCCTGGATGAGGTGACATGGGGGTGGGATTTGGCTAGCTGGACACAGTGGTCTTGTGCAGTCTCCCTCGAGTGTCAGCCAGGAGGGCTTCCTGGATGAGGTGACATGGGGGTGGGATTTAGCTAGCTGGACACAGTGGTCTTACTGCAGTCTCCCTCGAGTGTCAGCCAGGAGGGCTTCCTGGATGAGGTGACATGGGGGGGTGGGATTTGGCTAGCTGGACACAGTGGTCTTGCTGGAGTGTCCTTCGAGTGTCAGCCTGGAGGGCTTCCTGGATGAGGTGACATGGGCTGAGATTTGGCTAGCTGGACACAGTGGTCTTGCTGCAGTCTCCCTCGAGTGTCAGCCAGGAGGGCTTCCTGGATGAGGTGACATGGGGGGAAATTTGGCTAGCTGGACACAGAGATAGTAATGCTGTTTGCTTCACTGTGATATCTCCATCAAACGCCTCTCGAATAGCACCTTGTCCTCCAGAGCCCTTTGAGAAAGGCTTCCAAATTATGCAAAGAATTAGCCGGAGGACAGGCACCCAGCGTGGCTGAGGGCGTCTGACAGGGGGTGGCCCCGCCGGAAGGTCCTGGGAACCTCTCGAAATGGATACTATGGGTCCCACCATGGAGGGGTTCTCAAGCCTTACTCAGAAGGATTCAGAATTTACATTGGAAATCAGGGAAGCAGGAGCTGTTTGGGGTTCAAGAGGCTTCCAGTTGTTCGCTTGTTTCTATTTTTTTTTCCTTACCATCTTTGCTCCATGGAAGGAAGGATGTGGGGGAATTTAGACGGAGGTGCGGGGTGTTCCAGTGATGTCACAGGCAGAGCGGCTCCGCGGGAAGCCCCTCAGGGAGCTGAAGGCATTAGCTCAGCTAGGAAGTGCTCGTGGGGCCGGGAAGTGGTACTTGGCCTGAGCCACCGCTACTGATGTAAGGAAAACAGGGCCCGGGGGTCTCGTGAAAGCCCCGCTCGCTCCCTTCCAAGAGGCAGGAGTGTTTATTTAACCAACGCGGAGGGGAGGGACCCTGGAGCTGGGGCCTTTCCGCAAAGCAAAGCGTTAGGATAACCTTGACAGGGAAACGGCAATTTGGTTTAAAAGGGTCCGTGTGCCAGGCCAATTGCTACGAGCCGGGAGCTTGGGACTGAATCAGACACAATGTTGTATAAGAAGATAGCTAGCTAGCCAGAGACATAGATAGATAGATAAACATAGATAGACAGACAGATAGATAAACAGACATAGATAGATGACAGATGATAGATACATAGATAGATGATAGATAGATAGATACATAGATAGACAGATGATAAATAGATGATAGATAGATACATAGATAGATGATAGATAGACAGATAGATGATAGATAGATAGATAGGTAAACAGACATAGATAGATAGATAGATAGATAGATAGATAGATAGATAGATGATAGATGATAGATAGATGAAAGATAGATAGATAAACAGACATAGATAGATAAATAGATAGATGATAGATAGATGATAGAAGACAGATAGATAGATAGATAGATGATAGATAGACAGATACATAGATAGATAGATAAACAGACATAGATAGATGATAAACAGATAGATGATAGATAGATAGTTGATAGATAGATGATAGACAGAGACATTGATAGATAGATAGATAAACAGATAGATAGATAGATAGATAGATAGATAGATAGATAGATGATAGATACATAGATAGATGATATATAGATAGATAGATGATAAATAGATGATAGATAGATACATAGATAGATGATAGACAGATAGATAATAGATAGATAGATAAACAGACATAGATAGATAGATAAATAGATGATAAGATAGATGATAGATAGAAGACAGATAGATGAAAGATAGATAGACAGATACATAGATAGATAAACAGACATAGATGATAAACAGATAGATGATAGATAGATAGTTGATAGATAGATGATAGATAGATAGATAGATGATAGATAGATAGATAGATAGATGATAGATAGTTGATAGATAGATAGATGAAAGATAGATAGATGATAGATAGACAGATACATAGATAGATAGATAAACAGACATAAATAGATACATGATAAACAGATAGATGATAGATAGATGACAGATAGTTGATAGATAGATGATAGATAGATGATAGATAAATACATAGATAGATAGATAAACAGACATAAATAGATACACGATAAACAGATAGATGATAGATGACAGATAGATGATAGATAAATAGTTGATAGATAGATAGATAGATGATAGATACATGATAGATAGATAGATGATAGATAGATAGACAGATGATAGATATAGATACATGGATAGACAAACAGCTAGCTAGATAGGACATAGATGATAAAGATGATTGATAGACAGATAGATGGAAAGATAATGAATGGATGCATACATGGTAAAATTCTGCTTTGTCTGAACAACGTATTATGAAAACAAGTATGAATTTGAATGGGATGGACATTCTTTCTCTCTATCATGACAGGAGGTCAGCATGGTGAGCCCAGGGCTGTTACAGGAGCTAAGATGTCAGCCACACTCCAACCTGCTCAGTGTCTCAGCTCCTCCTCATGGTCCAACATGGCTGGTGGACGTCAGCCCTCGCATCTGCATTCCAACCAGCAGGAAAAGGTCGGAGAAGAGCTCACCCCGACTTTCTAAGAACTTAAGGAGACTTTTTCCAGCCTAAGATATTGGCATTTACTTTCCCTGGGTCCAAACTTGAGCACACGGCCACATGTAGCTGCAGGGGAATCCACAGAGGCTATCCCACCACGTGGGGATGGGCAGCTTCTCGAGGACTCCCTGGGAACCCCTGTCAGATGCCCGCCTCTCTGCTTCTCTCTGCCTTCCTGACTGAACTTCCTCACGGCAGAAAGTGTATCTATCTATCATGTATCTATCATCTATCTGCCTGTCTATCTGTCTATCTATCACCTATCTATCATCTATCTATCATCTATCTGTCTATCTATCATCTATCATCTATCTGTCTATCTATCTATCTATCTATCTATCATCTATCTATGTATCTATCATCTATCATCTATCTGTCTATCTATCTATCTATCCATCTATGTCTATCTATCTATCTATCTATCTATCTGTCTATCTATCTATCTATGTATCTATCATCTATCTGTCTATCGATCATCTATCATCTACCTATCTATCTATTATCTATCATCTATCTATCTATTATCTATCATCTCTCTATTGATCATCTATCTATTATCTATCATCTATCTATCATCTATCTATCTATTATCTATTATCTATCTATCATCTATTTATCATCTATTATCTGTCTATCTATCTATCCATCTATGTCTATCTATCTATCATCTATCTGTCTATCGATCATCTATCTATCATCTATCTACCTATCTATTATCTATCTATCTATCTATATATCTATCTATCTATCATCTATCTATCATCTATCTATCATCTATCTATTTATCTATCTATCCATCTATCATCTATCTATCTATCATCTATCTGTCTATCATCTATCTATCTATCTATTTATCATGTATCTATCTATCATGATGTATCTATCATTTATCTATCTATCTATCATCTATCTATCTATCATTGATCTGTCTATCTATCTATCATCTATCTATCCATCTATCATCTATCTATCTATCTATCTATCTATCTATCTATCTATCTATCTATTTATCTATCTAGTGCTGTTGGAAAGGGGAAGGGGGAAAGGACTCATGGGTCAACATGGGAGCAAACTGGTGTGTCCCTGTGATGATGGAGAAGGGACAGTCGAATGTGGTTCATCAGCTCTTTTCCAAAAGATTGGGGGGTGGTGGACAAAGTCCCAATGAAGAGACATGAGTCTCGTCCAGGAGGAAAAAAAGAGATAAAGTCAACTTCAGTGTTACCTGGTGGCACTTGTCTTCCGAAGGGGGTTCGTCTAACAAATAAAAATAAAAATAAAAGAGAGGAGACACAATCAGATTCAAGTTGTACTGGTTGTACTGGTTCCGCTCTTCTTCCCGAGGGGGTTCTTCTAAACCCAGTTGAGCTGGAGCCCTCGTCTCCTTCAGGAAGACCGCCGAGCTGGGGGTGAAACTTTCCTGGTGAGACCCGCACCCATCCTCCTCCACATCTCTGCCCTTCCCCCCTCTCCGCTTCCCAGGCAAGCACGTGGCCGTATCCCCCCACACGTTGACTCGGACGTCAGATTCCTGATTCGAGGCTCAGGTCCCCCCAAAGCAGCCTGGTGGTCTCGGTTGGGTCCGCACCGCCAATCTGAGCTCTTTGGGCAGAAAAACTTGTCTCTGACTTGGACCTTCCTGCCTCCCTCCTGTGAGGACGCCTGCGAGGACACTGGCCTCATCCAGATACTCGGTGGTGGTATTTGCACCTGGAGGTCCTCCCTTTTGTCACATCTCCATTGTCCCCCTTGCCTCGCCAGGTCCCACCATCAGAGGCTGTGAGGGTCAGAACAAGGACATCTCTGGGGACAGTAATCTGCCTGCCACCCGGGGACTCAGAAGTGGACATCTTCGGGGCCATTATTCTAACTTATTCTCTTTTTTTTTAATTTATTTATTCATTTTTTAGAGAGGAGAGGGAGAGACAGAGAGAGAGAGAGGAGAGACAGAGAGAGAAGCGGGGAGGAGCTGGAAGCATCAACTCCCATTTGTGCCTTGACCAGGCAAGCCCAGGGTTTCGAACCGGCGACCTCAGCATTTCCAGGTCGATGCTTTATCCACTGCGTCACCACAGGTCAGGCTAACTTATTCTCATTTATTGCTGTATCTCCAGCCTGCGTACATTATTAGGTCTTCAGTGAGCAAATTTATATAGAAATACTTTTTCTTATTCAATCCTTTTTTTTTTTCTTTTTTTAAGAAAAAGAAAATAAATTTTGAAATTGGTGGATGACATCCTTTACGAAAGAGTCTAGTTCTGCTGGAATCCCCCTTAAGCTACCGATTTGGCCACAGACAATGGAAAAGAAGTCGTGTCTATTTGGTTTTAACCAGACCCGAGTGAAGAGCCGCCCACCTCTGCCTGAATCATTACCAGCTAGAAGCAGCGGTCATTGGGACTTGGACGTGAGCTGCAAAGTAGAGAATTGTGACAACAATTCCAGTGCCGTGCGGACTTTTCCTGGATGTGGACTTTTCCTGGACTCAGCTCCTAACGGATTGAACTGGGGTTGGGTTGCATTCGCAGGGATTTGGAACGGTGTTGGTGCCAACTTGGACTTGGTGAACATGTTAAGGACACTACTCTTTTACGGATTCTTGCTGTATTGGCCAAGAGTTTGCTTAAAGGCCTTAATCACTGTAAAAAAAAAATAGAAGACTGAATAAAGAAGATGTGACACATATACACTATGGTATACTACTCAGCCATAAGAAATGATGAGATCGGGTCATTTACAACAAAATGGTGGGATCTTGATAACATACAGAGTGAAATAAGTAAATCAGAAAAAAAAACAGAAACTGCAGGATTCCACACATTGGTGGGACATAAAAACGAGACTAAGAGACACGGACAAGAGTGTGGTGGTTACGGGGGGGGGCGGGGGAGGGAAGGTGGGAGAGGGGGAAGGGGAGGGGCACAAAGAAAACTAGATAGAAGGTGACGCAGGACAATCTGACTTTGGGTGATGGGTATGCAACATAATTGAATGACAAGATAACCTGGACATGTTTTCTTTGAATATATGTACCCTGATTTATTGATGTCACCCCATTAAAATTAATAAAAAAAATTTATTGATAAAAAAGCACAAACAGCACAGGGCTCTCTACCTCGTCCTGTTCTCTAAGGGAAGAGGAGGAACAAACAGTCAGCTGGGTCACACCCGGATGTCGGCACCTGTGACATAACGGAGCAGGTGGTGTGCCTTGTCCCCTCTGAACGAGTGAGGTGAAAGACCTCCGAGGACGATACGTGTTGAATGCATTTCAACGACTCTGTAAGCGCGCCAATATTCACGGGAGCATTTTCTTTCTCCGAGGCGACAGTGACACCATGTCACAGTGTGGCCTGTTTGGGGCTGTCTATGGCCACATGCTAAGGCCACCTCAAATTGTCACCTCAGCCCTTTCTCAATACCGAAGGCATTCCGATGATTTAAAAAAAAATAAAAGAAAAGAAACGAAGCGGGTGGTTACCTATATAGCACGTTTGCCTGCCTTTCCCCACATGCCTGTTGAATTGTTATTCCTGTTATTTTTCAGCTCTCCCCCGGGGACCCAGAGGAGGGGGGGTGTGTGTCAGCATCTTTGCTTGTCCCTGGCCTTTAAATAAAACAATATGGGGAACTTTCAAGCCTCTGCCGGGGAAAGGAACAGGGTCAGAAGGAGGAGAAGAGAACTGAAGAGTAAGACGGCGAGACAGGACTTGAGTGTATAACCAGCCCTGCGGGCACATGGCGGTCAGGATGTCACCTCCGGGAACTCACAGAGAGAGTATGCACGGCCCCGACAACTTCTCCCAGGGGTTTCTCCCATCAGCCCCGACATCTGTGTGTGTTGGGGGCGGGCGCAGGGGGAGATGGACACGGGCCAATTACAATTTCAAATCAAACGCTCTCCCGATGGGTGGGACTGCAAATGTGAAAACACTTCAATTCTCAGATAATGTAATGGTTTACATCTGGGGCCAATTGCTGGTTCATGTTTGTCTTCTAAGACACGCTTCCAGGCTCTGTCTTGTCTAATAACGATTTAAACACAGAAAATAAATGTTTTCCTTTCGGGGGTCCGTGGGCAGGCGAGGAGAGGGGAGGGGAGGGGAGGAGAGGAGAAGAGAGGAGGAGGAGGAGGAGGAGGAGGAGGAGGAGGAGGAGAAGCAGTGTTGGGGGTGGCTGTCTCAGCTTCAGTCACACTCACAGATCTCAGGGGTATGTCATGGGACCCTTGAGAAGTGGCCTTTACTTTTAATGTTTAAGCTAATTAAAAAGGAAACAGCCAGAGGGAATCCATCAGGCCCCCTACACGTACCAGGGGTCTTGAGTCCTGTGTCGGTCATGGGTGCAGAGGAGGGGGATTCAGCTGAGGGTCTGATAGAGACGCTGATATTGATACTGTTACTGATGTGAGTACTGGTTACTGATATTGGTACTATTACTGACATGGGTACTGGGCACAGATATTGATACTGTTACTGATGTGAATACTGGTTACTGATATTGGTACTATTACTGACATGGGTACTGGGCACAGATATTGATACTGATACTGACATGTGAGCTGGTCACTGATGCTGATACTGTTACTAATGTGGATACTGATTACAGATATTGATACTGTTACTGACATGGGTACTGATTACAGATATTGATACTGTTACTCACATGGGTACTGGACACAGATATTGATACTGTTACTGACATGGATACTGGGCACAGATATTGATACTGTTACTCACATGGGTACTGGACACAGATATTGATACTGTTACTGACATGGATACTGGGCACAGATATTGATACTGTTACTCACATGGGTACTGGGCACAGATATTGATACTGTTACTGACATGGATACTGGGCACAGATATTGATACTGTTACTCACATGGGTACTGGGCACAGATATTGATACTGTTACTGACATGGGTACTGGGCACAGATATTGATACTGTTACTGACATGTAAGCTGGTCACTGATGCTGATACTGTTACTAACGTGGATACTGATTACAGATATTGATACTGTTACTGACATGGGTACTGGGCACAGATATTGATACTGTTACTAACGTGGATACTGATTACAGATATTGATACTGTTACTGACATGGGTACTGATCACAGATATTGATGCTGTTACTAACATGGATACTGAGCACAGATATATTGATACTGTTACTGACATGGATACTGATTACAGATATTGATACTGTTACTTACATGGGTACTGATCACAGATATTGATACTGTTACTGACATGGATACTGAGCACAGATATATTGATACTGATACTGACATGTAAGCTGGTCACTGATGCTGATACTGTTACTAACATGGATACTGATTACAGATATTGATACTGTTACTAACATGGATACTGATTACAGATATTGATACTGTTACTCACATGAATAATATTCAGAGATATTGATACTGTTGCTAATGTGGATAATAATCACAGATATTGATACCATTATGAATGTGGATACTGATCACAGATATTGATACTGTCACTTACATAGATATTGGGCACAGATACCGATACTGTCACTTACAGGGATACTGGGCACAGATATCGATACTGTCACCAATGTGGGTAATAATCTCAGATATTGATACTGTTACTAATACGGGTAATAGTCACAGTTACTGATGCCGTTATTACTGTGGACCCTGGTCACTGAGGCTGATGCCATGATGAATGTGGATACTGATCACAGAGATAAATGCTGACACAGACGTTGGTACCGCTCACAGATGCTCAGACTGCAATGGAGAGCTGAGAACTCTATATAACTCTTCCCCACACTGGACCCCATTCCGTGACCCCCCACGACCCGCATTGCCTGCCAGAGTCTCCATGAAGATAATTCTTTCGGATCACGTTCGATGCCCTGCCTTGGGGGAGGACCGTGGTGGAAGCACACCTCTGCCTCCTCCCTGCGTCAACTGAGCCGGGAGTTACAGGCTTCGGTTGTGGTGAAATCCAGAAAACGTGCAACTCAGCATTTTGACCTCAGCGGGTCATTCCGTGGCGTCTAGCTCACGCACGGTGTCGTGCAGACATCATTTCCATGTGGTTCCAGATCATGTTCACCCCCAGAAGGAGACCCGTGCCCGTGAGCAGTCACTCCGCATCCCTGGTGACCCTCAATCTGCTTTTTATAAATTTTTTTTCCCCCAATGATTTGAGAGAGAGAGAAACAGTAATTCGCCGTCCCACCTAGTTGCTCCACTTAGTTGTGCACTCACTGGGTGCTCCTTGTACGTGCCCTGACTGGGTTTGAACCTGCCACTTCCGGTGCACCAGGTCGACGCTTTATCCACTGAGCCACCCAGCCAGGGCCCCAACCTGTTTTTTTTTTGTGTGTGTTTTTTTTGTACTTTTCTGAAGCTGGAAACGGGGAGAGACAGACAGACTCCCCCATGCGCCCGACCGGGATCCACCCGGCACGCCCACCAGGGGCGACGCTCTGCCCACCAGGGGGCGATGCTCTGCCCCTCCGGGGCGTTGCTCTGTCGCGACCAGAGCCACTCTAGTGCCTGGGGCAGAGGCCAAGGAACCATCCCCAGCGCCCAGGCCATATTTGCTCCAATGGAGCCTCGGCTGCGGGAGGGGAAGAGAGAGACAGAGAGGAAGGAGGGGGTAGGGGTGGAGAAGCAAATGGGCGCTTCTCCTATGTGCCCTGGCCAGGAATCAAACCCGGGTCCCCCGCACGCCAGGCCGACGCTCTACCGCTGAGCCAACCGGCCAGGGCCCCCAACCTGCTTTTGATGGACTTAACTGCTACGCTAATTTTCTCCACCTGGAGCCAAATGGTACGTGGCTGTTTCTGTCTAGCTTCTGTTACCTCTTTCGGCCTCTTTACTTCAAGTCACGGGGTTGCAGACCCAGAGCTTCAATCTCAGAGGACTCTAGAAGGTTCTAGGTGTGCAACCTGGATGGGGGGGGGGGGGGAGCCCTCAAGCTGCCATCCTATGTCCGATTCCTCCGAGCAGCAAGACATGTCACCACAAACCCCGCTCCCTCCCCCCACCCAGAAAAGGTCATGCTCTTCCCAGGATTATTCCTCTTCTGTAAAATGACCTTCGCTCCATAATGCCATCCGAGGGAAGAAGCCCCGACGAATGGTTTCTGACACAATTCTGTGAAAACGAACACTCCTCACACTTTCACAATAGTGCTTTCTTATTTTTCTGCTGTGTTGATTTCCCAAGTTCTAGGGGTGGGGGGGGGGCGTTGAACCTATTCATTGAATAAACTGCTAGTGTCTACTTATCAATATATTAATATTATTATTATTATAAAGAAACGTCCTATGTTTAGCTGCAGAAACGTTACAAGTTTACAGATGAGCCCGGCTGCCCACCGGGGTGGCAGAGGCCCTCCTATCTCACGTTGGCACATAATGTTGTCTCCTGGTTTGCTCAGCAGAGACGCACAACCTTTTGCAAATCACTTTGTGCAAATGTATCCACCTCTGCGAGCTCTGGATGCAGAGTGGGCCTGGCCTTTCTGAGGCTACAGTGCAGGCTTCCTCCGTGGCCCCAACCTGGTGCTATTCCGCGAGGGAGAGCTCCCGGGGACGAAGCAGCGCCGTTTACTGCGGGGGCGCACCAGCCCCAGCGCGGAGCGGACAGGAAGGCGCCCCAGCCGGGCAGTCAGCAGCAGAAGCCCACTTGTAACCAGCCCCCTGGGTGCAGCTGGGGCTTCCCCTGAAGCTTCAAGACATGGTGCACCCCCCCCCCCCCGCACCCTCAAAGCCAACACCCTCCTCCTCCCCCTCCGCCTCCTCCCCGCCCCTTCCTGGGGGACGTGTGGGCGAGTGCATCCGGGCCTCCGCCAATTTCCTAGCGCAATTACGCGTCAGGCAGGCGCGCGGCTGGCCCAGCACCGCGGGGAGGCCTGCGGCGCCCTAATTGCGTCCAGACGGTAACCTCAGTGTGGCCCGCGTCCCGGCTGTAACCCGGGGGGCCGGCCCCTGCCTCTCGCTCCCACATGTGGGGACCGTTTTCCCGGCTGATTGCAGCCGGCGCTCTGATGAAGGGCAGGCGGTGGTCTGGTGAGGCTTGGGCGTGTTCTCTGGGGCTCAGTCCTAAGCTGGGTGCAGCCCCCCCAGAGTGGAAAGGCATGGAGCGGGCGTCTGGGGAGAGCTCCCCGGTGGGGGCAAGTAAATGGCAACGTGGCAGAGAAGCCTCACTCTTTCTGTGAGAAGCAGGAAAGATGGGGAGGGCAGGGGAGAGAGGGAAGGAGGGGACTTTGGGGAGGGCACTGGAGAGAGGAGACAGAGGACAAGAAACAAGGTCCCAAGTGATCTGATCCCAGCCCCTCTCCCTACAAGTCTGGAGACTGGTCATCTCCCGAGTGGGAATGTGTCCCGGGCGACTCCACCGTGACCTCCCCGGACAGACGTTAGCCCCCCGTGTCTCTGATGTCGCGCTCTCTGCCTTCCGCGTGTGCATGTGCCAAACTCTCTGACGTGATTGTTTGCCCCACAGGCTCCGTGGAGCAGGGACGGAGATGGAGATACTGCTCACACCTCGGCTGGCTCTAAAATCAGCACGTCATTTCCCGGGACACTCATGCATCCGTCTGCATACGTGAAGCTGGCTGCATAACAAACATCCCCCCTACCCCAGATATTCCCCGGGACTTCCAACAGCAAAGCTTGGCTTCTGGCCCATTCTGAGTCTGCTGTGGACTCCTCTTCAGAACCGGGGAAAGACAGAGCCACCGTGGTCTGGGCACCAAAAAAAAAAAAAGGGACCCTGCAAGGTGGTTGGTGTCCACTCTTGAAGGGGGACGTGTGTTCCTTCTGTGGGCGCGTCATTGGCAAGAAACACCCCGGGCCCTCTCTCAGACCTCTGGTGTGACTGTGACTCAGAAGTGCTCTTTCGGTAAACAAAAGCTAAGCCCAGAATGGAGACAGCGGGGTCGTGGCTGCAAGGGTCCGGGCTGTGACTGAGCCGGGCAGCCCGGTGCTCCTCAGAGGCGCTTCTTCTAGTTCCATCAGACGTGGGCATTGCAAAAAGAGCCCCAGAACCGTTTCGGACCTGCATTTGGGCTCAGCGCATTCTGCCACCGTGCAGCCTTGGCAACGAGTAGAACCGGACTTTGTGTGGCTGTCCCGTTCAGATCGCTTACGTTACACAGAATGGGAGAGTTGCTTTAGGACAGGGGTCGAGAACCTATGGCTCGCAAGCCAGATGTGGCTCTTTGGATGGCTGCATCTGGCTCGCAGACAAATCTTTAATAAAAAAAAAAATAACGTTAAAAATAGAAAACATTCTCATGTATTACAATCCATTCATCTCCTACCACTCGTGTTCATGGTTGCGGGTGGCTGGAGCCAGTCACAGCTGTCCTCCGGGACAACACCACATTTTTATTGGATAATGCATCACACAGGTTGTTGTATGGCTCTCACAGAATGACATGTTAAAATGTGTGGCCTTCATGGCTCTCTCAGCCAAAAAGCTTCCCGACCCCTGCGTTAGGAGGAGGAGGAGCCTTGGTCACATCTCTGCTGAGCCGGCCCCTTCCGCACATGAAAAGCTATCCACGAATTCGGGAGTTCCGAGGGAATCGGGGAAAACTCAGCAAGGCACATCTCCTCCCTCAGTGGACGGCTTGATCCATACAAGTTGTCCATATACATCGACTGTGCGTGGACCATGACATCAGCAGACATCGAAATGAACCTTTTATCCTTTCTTTGTGCATCTCTGTGGAACCAGGGAGGGGTCAAGATGTAGCAGGTGCTTCCGGGGCCGGGGGGGGGGTACACTTGGGCTGTTTTAAACCATCATCAACCCGCCCACACATCCACGGGGCTCCTCAGGTGAGGGGGGAGTGGCGTCTCACAGAATTCGATTTCCAGGGTACTGAAATGATCAGGGGATCCCCCCCGAGATGAATGTAGAATATTACGGCATGTCAGCCGTCATCGGAGAAGAATTAAAAAAAAAAAAAAAAAAAGAAAGAAGTGAAGACAAAGGAACCACAGGAAACGGTTACAGCGACGTAAGCTGCTCCCTGCCGGAGGCGGGCGAGGGGCCCAGCTTGCCTGGAGAGGAGGGGGGATCGAGTTACAAAGTGTCCACGGCCCCCCCCCCACCCTCGACGTGGAGAAGCCTGATCACTGTGCTACTTCTCATGGCTTTTTTTTTTAAAAGAAAATAAATAAATACATCTCTGTCCAAAAATAAACTTCAACATTCTCCCGCTGGCTGCTCGAAGCTGTTCCTAATTTCTTGTCCAAACAAGAGAGGATACACAAGTCTGTTTTCGGTGTGACTCCCGCCGACCTTTTGAAAGGAACCCGTCCCCCCCCCACCCCTTGAACAGAGGTTTTGACGCTTTTCTGGGCGTTTGATCTGACGTGCTGGGTGCAGGGAGGGTGGGGGTGAGGGGGGTCGGGGACCGGACAGCTGTTTCTACAAGTCGTCAGCTTGCGTTTGACCGCGGTTCCCAGAGTTTTTAGAAAAACAGACATGTGAGGGTTTCTCACAAGTGTTTCAATGACTTCTGTTCACGGGGAACGGTGTCGGCCGCGGGGATAATCAGTCCCAAATTGAAACGGGAGATTGGATGATTAGATCTTTTCCCCAGGCCCTTGTAAAAACAATTTGTGTGTGTGTGTATGTGTGTGTGTGTGTGTGTAGAGAGAGAGAGAGAGAGAGAGAGAAAGATATATTAGATCGTGCACAGACAGATAGATACAAATCAGACTAGGTCGATGATACACATAGACACATAAATAAAGACAGGTGGTAACAGACAAGGAAGTGATAAAGACGTAAATGAAAGAAAGATTGATCAAATGATAGGAGCTTGTAGATACAAGATAGCAGGTACATGATAGATACACACATAGCTCCGTCGATGATATGGAGGTAGCTGTAAGTGATATATAACATAGGTAGATGGTGGGTAGGTAGGATCAATAGATGACAGATAGGTAGTTTCTCACAGGGGTGGTGGGAGTGAACTGAGGCTGGGTGGGGGGGACTTCTGACCTGTTTCTAGGCGTCTGGGTTCCCCGACACGTGTCTGCATCCATTTTCCTGGAACCTGGAAAAAGACATTATTTGGGAACAGGGTCTGTGCAGACGGGATGAAGGGAGGGGTCTGAGAGGAGTCACCCTGGGTCAGGGGGGCCCTGCATGCTCCCAGTGACAGGGACCTTAGAAGAGACAGAGGAGGAGACACAGACACAGAGGAGAAGCCACGTGGGGACAGAGGCAGAGACGGGAGGGAGGCGGCCACCAGCCCGGGGACGCCTGGAGCCCCAGGAGCTGGGAGAGGCAGGGGGGACCCTCCCTGGAGCCTCTGGAGGGAGGGAGCACGGCCCTGGGACCCCTGAACCTCAGACGTCCACTCACCAGGACAGAGGGAGGATGAATGTCTGTGGTTTGAACCCCTCAGTCTGTGGTCATCTGTTAGGACAGCCCCAGGACCCTCATGAGGGATGTAATTTTAAAATTGCCCTGGAGAGGGGATGGGTCCAGAGCTCTGAACTTTCCGACTCAGGGCGTCCGGCTTGGGGCCCCGGCACTCGTCCACGTCTCCCGGTGTCCGTAGAAACCCTTTGGGGAGACATGGCCCAGTCCAGGAGGGCTGACGTCCCAGGGGTGGGGGCGTGGCCAGCAATGGCGGGGGTGAGTCAGAGACCCTGCAGCTCAGACCCCAGGCCTGTCCCTCCTTGTAGCACAGGGTGTAGGAAAATGTCCCCACGTGTGAGCCCCACCCCGACTGAGGCAGTGAGCCCGTCCCCAAGGGCTTAGGGTGGCCCCTCTTGGGGGACATGTGCATTATGGCGGACAGATGGTTCGGTGGTAACTTCCCGATATATTTATTGGCCGCTTCTGTGAACTTAGCAGCTTGTGGGAGCGTCAGGGTTCGAACCCAGGACCCACGGGGGACGGGGGGAATCCTGGTCACACACGAGGCCCCGATTGCTCACAGAACCTGCTTTTCCGGAAGGCTCTGGCTGCTAACACGGGGAAGTTCCTTTCAAGCTGTTGAGCCTCGGGGAAGTTCTCCGGCAACAGGTGGGCGTCCCCTGAGACCCCAGGCGGACTGCCGTCTCCCCGCACGAGCTGGCGTGGGCAGCACCGAGGGGGAGGACCAGCGTGTCCCCAGCAATCACGTGGGGCGAGTCCTCGGGCCCCTCCGCTTCTGTCCGACTCAAACCGCATCCGCTGTGACCAGCTCGAGCTCGTTTCCAGGGGACTCAGACCGTCTGGCCTTTTTGGGGAATTCTGCCTCTCCTTTCATCTTGGGGCCCTCCGGGTCTTCCGGAGCAACCCCAGGGCCCCAAGGTCCCCTCCCGGTGGAAAACAAAGCCGTTTGCGCGATGGCGGTGCCCTGATGCGCCTCCCTCCGTGGTCGATTGAAGCAAATGCAGTGTCATCATCTGGGCTGCATTCAGAGCGAGTCCTGGCCCGACCTTCCGCTGAGACGCGTCCCCCACCCCCTCCGCCGGCTCAGGGGGGAGCCACGCACATGACGTCACGTGAACAATTTGCACAGTGTGTGGGGGGGGGCGCACCGAGCAGAAGATGAAAAGCTGAGAAAGCGTATCGTGATGGAAAGGCACCACAGAGCCCAGCAAGTCCTGGAAACAGAATACGGGGTGTGTCCCCCACAGGGGTCCCCCAACGAGTGCGGACACCTGTCGGCACCTGCGTCCTCAGCCAGGTGCACGGCGGGCAGGTCTGCCGGTCGCCTGCCGTGGCCTCCGACCTCGTCGAGGACGCGTCCCCCACGCAGAGGCCACCGGCCTCGCTGCGAATGATGTCACCAGCGGAGGATCAGAAGGCGGGGGTGGGGGGCATGGGGGGGGGCTCTCTGTGTGTTCGCGTGTGAAGCCGGCTGGTGCTTTTCGGGCGACGTGAGCCGTGAGCACAGAGCTGCCTGTGAGACCTGGATTTCCGAGAAACGACGACAGAGAGCTTTGCGGGACGAGGTTGTGCCCGCCTAGACCTGGTGTTTTTAGCCTATAACCCACGAGCGATCGGCTGGGCTCCCTGCACGTTTCACGGCCGACTGTGGCCACCTGGGAGAGAAGTCACAATTTGCAAGACATTTCCTCCTCCAAGTGGCAACGTCATGGCTCAAACCAGAGCTCAGACATCGTGTGCGTGGCATCATCTATTCCCGGAGGACGTCATTGAACGCTGGAGCCTGAGACACCCCCCCTCCCCCCCGTGAGGGCGGTGGCAGGTTGTGGCTGAGATCACAGCCTGTTCTCGTCAAGGGAGATGCCCGCAAACATTACATTAGACCGGCCCACGCTGGGCCGCTCGGCCATGGAATCTCACGGGCCACTGGTGGCCGCCCCGTCGCCCTGAAAAAAAAAAAATCTGAGACTGGATTTGTGAACTCGCCACAAAGCAGTGCATAAAACCAGATGGGGCATGACGGAAGGAGAGCCTGGCGAGCCAGAGGCCGGCGGTGGCGTGGAGCCGGCTGCCGGCCCGTGCCCGCCGGTCAGCTCCCCAGGAGCCACGGTTCCAATGAGCTCCCCACCCCCCACCCCGCCCCGGGTGACCTCAGGCGGAGGGTATGGCCCAAATATTAAAAATTCCTGGAGCGAATGAAAGGACTCCCGCCCGCCCGTCCCTGGGCATGGCTCAGGGGTGGAGAGGGGACCAGGGCTGCAAACATGTTTCATTTTGTTTCAACACTCGCCCGGGGGGCCGGGGGCCGGAGAGGAAATTGCGGGGTCCCTGGCGTCATGTTTTACCCGAACGGCGGACACATTTACAACATATGGAAGAAACAATTAGGACCGGGGCTGCACCGACTACAAAGCGGGGACATAAATTTCCCGTAATGAGACGGGCCCGGCGCGGGGGGGTGGGGAACGGGCCGGGGGCCGGCGGGCGTCCAGAGGCTAAAATGTCAAAAACCTGCAGGTCGCCGTGAGCTGCCCCCCGGCACCAGATGGCCCCTGAGGTCTGCCCGCCCCCTCCCCTCGCCCCCTGGCCCCTGGCCCTGCCTACGTTTTTATGAGACACCCCCTCCCACCCTGCCCTGCCCCGTCCTGCTTGTCCCCATGCCTCCGGGCCAGAAATGTCCCTGGAACACGCAGGTATTTATGGGCTGTCAACCAGAAGCCATAAATGCTGAGTGCGGCTTTGACGGACGCAGGGACGGAGGTGAGAGACGGCTGTTTGTGACTGATGATGGAAAAGGGCTGGGCAGCTGGCAGATGTGATGGCTGACTGAGGGGGGGGGTGCACCTCTAAGAGGCACAGCCACTGCTGTAGCCACTTATCTCAAAAACAACAACAACAAAAACGGTGCAGTGGAATACTATGCAACCCTGAAAAAGGAACACGGTGGATGAGTCAGCCTATGATGTGCTTGGACACGTGGTGCTCAGGGAGCGAGGCCAGATGCCAAGTGCCCCATCGAGAGCCGGTGACTCCGAGAGCAAGTCAGCACAGTCATGTTTGTCACGGGCCGGCAGTGGGGGGCCGGGACGCTGTGGCTGACGGGGCGCAGAATGAGGACCACATTCCGCAACCAGGTAGAGGTGGCGGGGGGGCACAGGTGAGTGCACCACAGGCCCCCCCCCCCGGGGTCATACGGTGTAAAAAGGGTT
The DNA here is from genome assembly GCF_036850995.1 of Saccopteryx leptura. Classification (NCBI taxonomy): domain Eukaryota; kingdom Metazoa; phylum Chordata; class Mammalia; order Chiroptera; family Emballonuridae; genus Saccopteryx; species Saccopteryx leptura. The sequence continues at coordinate 376,381 of NW_027095713.1, read as the reverse complement.
CGTGTCCTGCGATGGCCAGCGACAGAGACGTCATTGATAGAGAGATGATCTGATCCTGTGTCCCAGCACATCAGCTCAGGTCTAAAAGAACACCCGTGGACCGGATAAGCATTCTCGCAAGGACCTGTGTGCCCGGAGCTGAGCGGGACTCCGGTCCTCAGGGTCATAAGCAATTCTTCCCCGACCTGAGAAGTCCATCTATCTCTGTTATCCCCTCTTCCCTCCTTCCAACTCCCTGTCCTCAAGCGAAAAAGCCAGAAACTGACTTCCCGGATTCTGAGGGGCTGGGAATGGAGAGAGGACGCAGTGGTCACTATGCTCGTCACGATGTTGTCTAGCAGAAAACCTGATTTTGGTGCCTGGCTACCCTTGACCGTGACAAGGTGCCAAGTATCCCAGCATGGTGCTCTCGGGTCGAGACAGAACCGGTGAATCAGCGCACATCACGAAAACCATTGCCGATCAATTGGGACAGATCAGAGGGTTCTGGGGCCACCCTGGTCCACAGCGAGGTAAAAAGAAACCAGCATCATCAGTAGCCGGGTTTGGGGGGACAAAGAAGCAGGTTGGGATCCGTTTCACACTCGCCAGGTGCCCAGGGCTTGTCCGGGCGGGCGTGGGACTGAGACTCCGTGTGCGGAGAGCGCTTTCCGGGGTCCCAGCAGCCAGAACGCCCCTGGCCTCGCTCACGGGCGTCTAATACTGGCACCCGCTCGGTCCTCACAGAGGGAAGCGAGCCGTCCAGTACTCCGCACGCGTTTCTTCTCTGCGTAGACCCATTGGAGACAGATCTGGGCTCTGACACCATTGTGAGCAGCTCCCACTGGTACCGGGAGTGTAGACTTACGACCTCAGGACCGGGAGAGCCAGGGACAGGGGAAGATGGACATCCCACAGCACACAGTCAGGAAGGGAGAGAATTCTCCCGGCCTCCACCTTGCGGGGGGAGGGGGGGCTTTTCGGGCCTTCGCCTGATTAGACGAGGCCCACCCTACGACTGGCTCTCCTGTGGGATCCGCAAACTTTCTCTGTGTGTCCCCGGGTTGGGGTGCAGGCCACACCCACGCTGCCACTCATTGCCGCTGCCCTCGGTCCTGCTGCGTCAGGTCTGCCTACGCCACACGGGGAGATGTGGGGTGTCGTCGACGAAACAGTCCTACGGTTCACGTCACGCAGAAGGGCTGTGTCCGCATCCAGGGCGGGCAGTGGGACAGGGAGTCCATTGTCTGTCTCGGGATGAATAAGAAACATCTGGAGGAAGAAGCAGAAAGTCGCCGAAGCCTCCTGTGCGGGGTAGCCGACGCGTAAGCATTCGGCAATGCCTTTCAGGACTAGATTCTTCCACTGTATTAAAATAGATGCGACATAGGATTTGCCACAGTTCAGAGTATTCTTTTTATTTTTATCTTTTTATTGATTGACTTATATTATTATTATTTTTTAGAGAGACAGAGAGAGGAAGGGAGAGAGAAGACACAGAGAGAGAGAGAGAGGGAAGCAATCACCTGTTTTTCGACTTACTCATACATTCACGGGTCGGTTCCTGTCTGTGCCCTGACCAGGGATCGAACCCACAGCCTCGGCATTTTGGTACGACATTCCAACCCACTGAGCTACCCAGCCAGGTCCCATTCAGAATATTCTTCTTCTTCTTCTTTTTTTTTTTTTGTATTTTTCGGAAGCTGGAAACGGGGAGAGACAGTCAGACAGACTCCCGCATGCGCCCGACCGGGATCCACCCGGCACGCCCACCAGGGGGCGACGCTCTGCCCACCAGGGGGCGATGCTCTGCCCCTCTGGGGCGTTGCTCTGCCATGACCAGAGCCACTCTAGTGCCTGGGGCAGAGGCCAAGGAGCCATCCCCAGCGCCCGGGCCATCTTTGCTCCAATGGAGCCTCGGCTGCGGGAGGGGAAGAGAGAGACAGAGAGGAAGGAGAGGGGGAGGGGTGGAGAAGCAGATGGGCGCTTCTTCTGTGTGCCCTGGCCGGGAATCAAACCCGGGACCCCTTGCATGCCAGGCCGACGCTCTACCACTGAGCCAACCAGCCAGGGCCTCTCAGAATATTCTTAACTCAGCAAAAGAGACTGTCCCGGTGAGCTGTCACCACCATCCCTCTCCAATGCCCCTGACCACCAAGGAACTCACTTTCTGTCTCTCTCTCTCTGCACTGGCCTGTTCTGCACGTGTGACATTAATGGAATCCCATGCCGTGTGACCCCGTGTGTCCGGCTTCTCTCCCTGAACATCACGTGTTCACGGCCCATCCGGGTTGCAGCCTGAGTCAGACCCTCGCTCCTGTTCCTGGTTGCGTACTATTTCACTGCGTGCATGGACCCCATTCTGTTTATGTACCTACGGACCAGCCTCTTTTAAACCCTTCCTGCCCTGTTTCATTTGTCGGTCACTTTTGGGGTGTGACCACGTCCTTCTGGCATTTTCTGCACAAGCTGACGGTGTGCATGGAATTCATTGATTCACTGTCTCTGTTGGGCCCGTCTCCAGCAGTCTGGGAATAGGGTGCGGGATGCTCATATGGGATTCACGCTTCTTTTTTTTTTTGTATTTTTCTGAAGCTGGAAACAGGGAGAGACAGTCAGACAGACTCCCGCATGCGCCCGACCGGGATCCACCCGGCACGCCCACCAGGGGCGAGGCTCTGCCCACCAGGGGGCGATGCTCTGCCCCTCCGCCGCGACCAGAGCCACTCTAGCGCTTGGGGCAGAGGCCAAGGAGCCATCCCCAGCGCCCGGGCCATCTTTGCTCCAATGGAGCTTTTGGCTGCGGGAGGGGAAGAGAGAGACAGAGAGGAAGGAGGGGGGATGGAGAAGCAAATGGGTGCTTCTCCTATGTGCCCTGGCCGGGAATCGAACCCGGATCCCCCACACGCTAGGCAGACGCTCTACCACTGAGCCAACCGGCCAGGGCGGATTCACGCTTCTTAATAGTCCTGCTGCTGCGTTACCTCCCAGGGCCCACACTGTCTGGGGTCTGCACTCTGCATGTCATTGTCACTGGGAGTGTTCTCATGTGTCCTCAGTGAAAGCCGCCTGTCCACTCTGAAGTCCTTCCTCCTGCCTTGTCCCTGGACAATCTAAGCCAGGCATGGCCAACATACTGCCCGCGTAATGAGTTGATGCGGCCCGCGATTAAATTTTTAATATTCTCCGCTACTTTAAAATCTCAGCTGCTCAGAAGCAGAAGCGTCTTTGATTATTGGAAATCGAGATATTTAAGAAGAGAGTGATATGCGGAAAAGAACTCCGCGTGTGACTAATCTAGAGTTAACTTCCAATAATTGGTTGAATGGATTTGCGATACTTCCTTATTTTTTAAAAGAATTCCATTACAAAGATTTACAACTTTTGTACTTGTCTGTACTTGATATGAACTGTTTGACATTTAGTGGTGATGTGAAACCCACATTCTTCAAATTGAGTTTTTTGTTTTTTTTTTAAATTTTATTTTTTAATGGGGCAACATCAATAAATCAGGATACATATATTCAAAGATAACAAGTCCAGGTTATCTTGTTGTTCAATTATGTTGCATACCCATCACCCAAAGTCAGATTGTCCTCTGTCACCTTCTATCTAGTTTTCTTTGTGCCCCTCCCCCTCCTCCTTTCCCTCTCCCTCTACCCCCTCCCCCCGTAACCACCACACTCTTATCAATGTCTCTTAGTTTCACTTTTATGTCCCACCTACGTATGGAATAATGCAGTTCCTGGTTTTTTCTGAATTACTTATTTCACTTCGTATTATGTTATCAAGATCCCACCATTTTGCTGTAAATGATCCGATGTCATCATTCCTTATGGCTGAGTAGTATTCCATAGTGTATATGTGCCACATCTTCTTTATCCAGTCATCTATTGACGGGCTTTTTGGTTGTTTCCATGTCCTGGCCACTGTGCACAATGCTGCAATGAACATGGGGCTGCATGTGTCTTTACATATCAATGTTTCTGAGTTTTGGGGGTATATACCCAGTAGAGGGATTGCTGGGTCATAAGGTAGTTCTATTTTCAGTTTTTTGAGGAACCACCATACTTTCTTCCATAATGGTTGTACTACTTTACATTCCCACCAACAGTGTAGTGAAACCCACATTCTTTTAGGTGGAGTTTGCCAGTGTGCACCCAAGGTCAAACAATTTGTCATTTCTGTGGTCAAGTGTGCTGAATCAAGTGGCACTGTAGCATAGACAATAGCTGCAGCTGATAACTGAAAACGTGTCCAGGCTGTTTGCAAAACGAAATAATTGTTTTATTTGCGATATAACCCCTTCAAGCTCATTCTATTAATTAAACATTGTTTCGACCGATTGCGATACAGTTTGGATATTTATACGGTATGTAATTATATTTGTATTAGAAAATATTTTTATTAAAATAATATTGTATATTAAAATTTTTTTCACTCACATTTATTCATAAACAAATTACATAATAAAATTTTGTTTACTTAAATGAATCGTTTTTGTATTTAACTTTTTAAAATTTAATTTAATTTTTTTATTTTTTTCTAAACATTTTTTAATTTTAATATTTCGTCCAGCCCGTGAAAAACGTGTTCTTTCTAATCTGGCCCAGAAGCAAAAACTGTTGACCTCGCCCGATCTAAGCATCCCCAAAGGACTGTGGTACGGAGATTTCTTGGGTTACAGTTTTACAATTTCTCTGTGTATTTATGTATCTTTCTATTTCTCTCTCTCATTCTGTTCTTGTCTTTCTGTCTCTCTTCATCTCTTTGTCTCTCTCTCTCTCTCTCTCTCTATAACTATCTCTGTGTCTATAACAAGAACTCCTACACTTGACAGATTTGATGATGTTTATTCTAATCCTATCACTGATGATACTGGTTTTTTTTTTACCTCGCTATGGACCAGGGTGGTCCCAGAACCCTCTGATCTGTCCTAATTGATCGGCAATGGTTTTCGTGATGTCCGCTGATTCACCGGTTCTGTCTCGACCCGAGAGCACCTTGCTGGGATACTTGGCACCTTGTCACGGTCAAGGGCAGCCAGGCACCAAAATCAGGTTTTCTGCTAGACAACATCGTGACGAGCATAGTGACCACTGCGTCCTCTCTCCATTCATATACCAGATGAGACTTGTCATTACGTAATCTATCGTGGCACAGGCCATTGGTTAAAATGTTTCCATTTCTAATGTTGTTGTATAAAGAACACGTTAAAATGTTGCCATATTTTTTTTTTGTATTTTTCTGAAGTTGGAAAAGGGGAGGCAGTCACACAGACTCCCGCATGTGCCCGACTGAGATCCACCCGGCACGCCCACCAGGAGGCGATGCTCTGCTCATCTGGGCTGTTGCTCTGTTGCAACCAGAGCCATTCTAGCGTGTGAGGCAGAGGCTACGGAGCCATCCTCAGCGCCCGGGCCATCTTTGCTCCAATGGAGCCTCGGCTGCGGGAGGGGAAGAAAGAGACAGAGAGGAAGGAGAGGGGGAGGGGTGGAGAAGCAGATGGGCGCCTCTCCTGTGTGCCCTGGCCGGGAATCGAACTCAGGACTCCTGCACGCCAGGCCGACGCTCCACCTTTGAGCCAACCGGCCAGGGCCAAAATGTTGCCATATTTTTCATCGGGTCATTCCTGAAAGACAATGTAAGGCAAGTGTAACTTAGACCTGGGGAATAGTCACTATTTAGTAACAATGTAGTCGTGCAATTTGCTGAGATCAAACCACGTTAAAAAAAAATAAAAATAAAAAAGTCCATCGAGGCCCCCCCCCCCGCATCTGGAGAGGAAGGGGTTAATGCCCCTTTATGTTTGAGATGACTGTTTTACTGCCCACGCTTTGCTTTGCCAGAGGTCAATTATCATAAAACCAAAATGGCCCATCAGCCCCCACCCCCCACCCCCAGGAGAGCTCTCGGACGGTGAGTGATGCTCCCATGCGTGTGCTTGGCCGTCACCGTGTGGCGCGCAGGGAGGACACGGAAGGCCGACGTCACCACAGCGAGAGGCATTTGCCCGGTTTAAGGAGCTGCCTCCGCACTTCATTTGCGTTTGTATGGAGTGGAACGGTCTTCGCTTCCCACAGGCACCCCTCAGTGCTTGTGGACACGTCGGTCACCACGGGACACCAGTTCCCCTTCTCAGGAAGCTTGGGGCGAGAGAGCTTTGTGTGTGTGTGTGTGTGTGTGTGTGTGTGTGTGTGCGCGCGCGCGCGCGCACGTGGGCTCTGAGTGTCTGCTCTCCACCCACGGGCGTCCAACGATGCCCATCGCGTAAGGATGAACAGCGCAGCCTGCGGGCGCCCCTGCGTTTCCCGACTTCCCCGTGGGAAGACGTCATTCCTGGGGAAACGCCGATCGATCCCACCTCCGATACGTGATGGCCCCCAAGGCTGGGTGCACACGTGAGGGGCGTGGGATTCCTGCGTTCCAACCGAGTGGCTCTTGGGGTCCTGAAGCCTCCCTGCGCTATGAAGAGCCCTCCCCTTCTCTCTTGAAATTGTTTCAGAAATCATGGCCGGTATTCAATATCCAGTGAATTCCAAGTAAGGCTTCCCCCACCCCCTACCCCCCGTGCTTACATATCCATATTTAATTTACAAAGGGATTTGTGTTGTATTACAAAGTGATTCTCCCTCTCCTCCCCCATACGTCCAGAACCCGCCTGTCACCGTACGTCGTAATTACAATATTGCTGACTCTCTAACCCCCCACTGCGATCTGTCTCTTCGCCATGGCTTTTATTCTTCAAAATAAAATAAAATAAAATAAAATAAAATAAAATAAAAATAAAATAAAATAAAATAATAAAATAAAATAAAATAATGAAATAAAATAATGAAATAAAATAAAATAAAATAATAAAATAATAAAATAAAATAAAATAATAAAATAAAATAAATAATGAAATAAAATAAAATAATAAAATAAAATAAAATAATAAAATAAAATAATAAAATAAAATAAAATAATGACCCAGGAATGCTACTTTGAGGTAGGTAGTTGACAAAATCCCAGACACACGTTTGGAAGAACACACACGCACCGCTGTGTTCGCTGCGGCGTTACATACAGTAGCCAAGGTCCGGAAGCAGACAAGAGCCCCCCCTCCGTGGATGGACGGATACAAAATCTGTCGCAGGGCCACACGAGGGAATACTACTCGGCAGTAAAAGGAGGGGAATCTCGTCCTCAGCCCTGGCGTGGGCGAACCCACCCGCCCGGCATCACGCCTCCGTGGCACTGTGTTCGCAGAGAGAGACCGCCCGGGACCAGATGATTTCACTTAGCGTGCGGAATCCCGAGAACAGTATTAAAAGGACAGAGAGAGAGAGAGAGCAGAAATAGACTCTGGGGTCCGCGCGGCTCAGGCGGGCGGACGGTCTCCAGATGTGAGGGACGGGACGGCTTGGCTGGGGGGTGGGGGTGGGGGAGGGGGCGGGATGGGGTCAAAGAGGTGAGAGGATTAAGAAGCACAAATTTGTAGCCAGCGTTTCTTCTCTGGCTGGTGTTTTCCGATCGGGACCACGTGTGGAGGAGCCCCCCACCCTGAGGTCTGTCTTTGGAAACGCCGCAGACCCACACAATGGGGGTTTCCTCCCTTTTCTGTCCAATCCCCCTCGACCCCCCCCCCCACACACACACAGAATGAGTTTCGTTGCTAAATTCCAGGTGTCTCAGGGCTTCACCCTAACATGCGGGCGTCATGTGCACTTTGGACGGGCAGACGGAGCCGACCACTCGCCCCCTCCTCCTCCACTCCTCCCGGAGAGAGACGTCGAGGAGGTTTGCCATTAACCGATTGGGTTACGGGCATTTGGGGGTGGGGGTGGGGGGTTCAGGTGCAGTCTCTCCGGGCTGAGGAGAGATTTCACTCACCCGTGGGCTCGCCTCTGCCTCTGCCTCCCTCCCCCCCTCCGTCCTCGCCGACCCTTAGGGGTCCCTAAGAGCTAAGTGTTGAAATGCACGTCTCCAGACACGCGGTGTTGAAATCGAGTTAATTTAACACTGAGTGCTGCAGGGTTAAGGGGTTTGCCTTTCAACACAGGAATCCCACTAAGAGAGCCGGGCGGAGGGGCGGGCGGGGGGCGGCAAGGGGGGGGAGTTAAAAGGAGACAAAGTGTAGGAAATTCAGCTCAAATAACCCAAGGGGCGGCTGGCGGCGCCCGGAGCAGAGCTGAGGAGAGCTGTCTTCCCCCCCTCCCGTCTGCCCGGCTCTGAACTGTTAGAATCCATTGTCCTACCCCCACCCCTCCCGCCTCCTCCACACACACCCCCAAAACGATGAGGATCAGCTTCCTTACAAGATGCATTAGGAACGGAGGGAACAGCACGGAAACCGATCTTTACGGAAAGCGGGTTGTGAGCTTTCTTAGAAGTGACACCAAAAAAAAAGAAAGAAAAAAAAAAAAAAAGAAAGAAGCAAAAAGAAAAGAAAAAAAAGCACAAACGATGAGAAGAAAGGATAAAAAGAAATAGAGACACTTCGGACTTTCATTACAATGAAGAGGAAAAGTGAGTGTCATCCATCAGAGGACGTTATGGAAGAGGCGAACTCAGAGCCCACGGGGCTCGGGCCGCGGGGACAGGGGGGGGGGGAGTGTCCGCAAATCGTTTATCCGGGGAGGATCGAGCATCTGGAGTCTATTAATGAGCCCTTAAAACGTGTTCGTAAAAAGACAAACAGCCGATTGAATGACAGAGAGAGAGGACCTGCCTGGACGGGCAGTAAGCTCAGAGAAAAGGTTCTCGATCCGAGTCACTTTTAGGGAAGTGCAAATCGAAACGTTACAGCCACGAGGATGGGTATAATTTTATTATTATTTTTAAATTGATTGATTGATTTACAAGAGAGAGGAAGGAAGAGAAAGAGAGAGAGAGAGAGAGAGAAACATTGATTTGTTTTTCAAATTAGTGGTGCCTTCATGGGTTGTTTCTCATATGAGCTCTGACCAGGGTTCAAATCTGCCACCTTGGTGTGTTGGGATGAGACTCTAACCAAGTGAACTACCAGACCAGGACTGATGGATATACTTGAAAGAAAGAAGGAAGGAAGGAAAGAAGGAAGGAAGGAAGGAAGGAAGGAAGGAAGGAAGGAAGGAAGGAAGGAGAGAAGGAGAGAAGAAGAGAGGAAGGGAGGGAGGGAGGGAGGGAGGAAGGAAGGAAGGAGGGAGGGGGAGGGAGGGAGGGAGGGAGGGAGGAAGGAAGGAAGGAGGGAGGGAAGGAAAAAAGGAAGAAAGTAAAAAAGAAAGAAAGGAAATAAATTTTGGTGAACATGTGGAGAAATTGGAACCCAGGCTCATAGCCGCATTATTCACAATGTCCGAAAAGTGAAAGCAACTCAAGTGTCCATCAACGGATGAATGAATAAAAAAGATGGGGGACCATGCACACAGAGGAGTAGTACGCAGCCACGAACAGGAGGGAGGCTCAGACTTGGGCTGCAACCTGGACGGAGCTTGAACTCACAATGCTCAGGGAGAGAAAGTCCCTTCCTCCCTCCCTCCCTCCTTCCTTCCTTCCTTCCTTCCTTCCTTCCTTCCTTCCTTCCTTCCTTCCTTCCTCCCTCCCTCCCTCCCTCCCTTCCTTCCTTCCTTTTATCCTCCCTCCCTTCCTTCCTTCTTTCCTCCCTCCCTTCCTCTCTCCTTCTCTCCTTCACACCAAGCCACACCCACTGTGTGATTCATTCCTATAAAGTTTATACTATAAGCCGTCCAGAATGGGGAAGTCCACAGAGACAGAAGGGGGTTCATGGGAGAGGCCCCCCTAGCTATGTCTTACGATTATAAGGGGCGTGAGGAGCTGACTTATTTCAGTTTGCAAATCACTGGCCGACGAGAATGCCCGGGTCAGTGTAAATATTCCATTTCACAAAAGACCCAGTTATTTTTAACTTCTTTTTGTATTGAGCTGTAATTTACATACATTACATATGTGTACGTGTCAGGTGCACGATTCTATGACACGTGATGTGTATGTTGTCCCGTGTACTCACCGCCCCAAGTCACATCTCCTTCCATCACCCTTGACGACCTCCCTCACCCCCTTTCCCACGGGTAGATCCCAATGTTTTTTGATCCCAACTCATTCAGTGTTCCTACATTTCTGGGCTTTATTTAAAAAAAAAAATTAATTGGCATTCAAAACTTTAAAACTGCAGGCACACAGTGAATTTGACTCAGCAGTTCAAATGTTCATGACCAAGAAAGATCCAGAAGGGATGCTGTTTCTACTTCCGATTTCAGGTCAAAAAGTCAATACAACCTCATGAATTGTTGAAAACTGAGTTAAAGGAGACACTTCATCTTAAGCATGTAAGTTCCTTTCTTTCTGCCCGGTAACAGGGGCCGGTCAGTTTACACAGGTCACCAGATGTCACGTCCCATAATATCTGTCTGGATTAGCCCATGTGGGGATAATCGAATTGCCTTTATATTTCTCAAGAAGAGAACACGTATATTCCACTCAGGAGCAGAGCCCATGACGAGATGGAAATATGAGCCCCTTGTTCAAAAAAACGATGAAGAATTTCCAGTGCCCGTCTCTCCCCGGCTCATGTCTCTGCCACATGGACCACTGACCAGTCCTCTGATGGGCCAAGCCACAGTCTCTTCTGGACGATGTTTGAAGCTTTGCCCCTGAGAACGTCCACCTCTCACAGATATTCTGACCGCACATGTGGGGTTAAACACTCTTTTTTCCAGCTGGGTCAAAACGCTTTATTAGGTTAGCAGGAAGTCCCCCAGGTCCAAGGGGTGTCCTGTCTCTTGGGATTCTGACCAACCGTCCACCTTCTGATCCAATGGAACCTGACTTCCTTTTTTTAAAAAAATTTTTTAAATTTATTCATTTTGAGAGGAGAGAGAGAGTGAGAGAGAGAGAGAGAGAGAGAGAGTGTGTGTGTGTGTGTGTGTGTGTGTGTGTGTGAGAGAGAGAGAGAGAGAGAGAGAGAGAGAGAGAGAGGATAAGGGGGGAGGAGCAGGAAGCATCAACTCCCATATGTGCCTTAGACCAGGCAAGTGCAGGGTATTGAACCGGCGACCTCAGCATTCCAGGTCGATGCTTTATCCACTGCGCCACCACAGGTCAGGCGGAACCTGACTTCAGACCGTATCAGCGGGTCACCTTACTGCTCCTTCTCATGCCTCTGGGGCGAGACGTTGGTCTGTGGTCACCACTCACCGTTTCCAGTCTTTTTTTTTTTTTTTTTTTTACCCAAACAGAGATTTCCAATATGGCGCCCCACAATGTCTACGCAAGATGACACCCACCGGCCGGAATGTCTCAATAAAAACAAAGCGGCTTTAGGTCTTCATGCTGGACGGCTGGACAGACACGGGTCATTTTGGGTCATTGAAAAGGACTCATGACACGTCTGGTGACGTTGTCTCTGCTCCCAAGTTCTGCCACCTTCCAACACGCTAGGACTGACTCTCTTCCCGCCAACAACCTTAAGCCGCTCCTTTCCGTGTGGACACGGCTCGCAGGGTCTCCGCTTCTGTGAGCACGTGTCCCCAGAGCTGCGCGGCCGCCGTGTGACCCTGGGCGGGCTGGATGAGCTGCACACGTGGCGCATGGAGTGGGGGCGGGCACGCAGAGACGCACGGTGGTTCACACGTCACACGCTTGGAATCTCAGATGCCCGCGGAACGAGTTCAGATCTGCAGGACACACCATCGCCTGGGGTCTCGGAGGACGTGGGTGAATGTTTCTGTGGGGGAAGGGGGGTGGTGGAGGGAGATCACCTCGCCGAGTAGCATTCTGTGAGTCCTCATGTGAGTTTGATTTTCTGAACGAGTCCCCGGAGTCCGGGGAGGGGGGACACATTTCCGGGGTGAGGTTTTGCAGTAATGAAACCGCATGTCAGAAAACCTCCGGCCGTCCGTGATGGGCTCAGAGACTCGGAATGCTCTGTCAGCTCCAATCAGATGGAACCCCCAGAGCAGGGGTCCCCAAACTTTTTACACAGGGGGCCAGCCAGTTCACTGTCCCTCAGACCATTGAGGGGGCCGCCACATACAGTGCTCCTCTCACTGACCACCAGTGAAAGAGGTGCCCCTTTCCCGGAAGTGCGGCTGGAGCTGTATAAATGGTTTCAGGTGGCCACATGCGGCCCGCGGGCTGTAGTTTGGGGATGCCTGCCCCAGAGTGTGGTTGTTGTGGACATTAGGGCGTTGTGGCAGGGAGGAGGGACCGGGGGGGGGGGCACGCGTGGAGATACAAACGTCTCCAACGAGGTGTGTGTGCCTCTCGCTCCTAACGGGAGAATAGGTGGCTGTTCTCGGGAATGAGAATGGGACTCTGTGACTCAGTTTACCTGCAGGAGGGAGGAGCCAACGGGCCACCGAGTGCGGTCGTAGGGGTTCCTCTGAGTCACGCAGAGCCTTTCTCTGTATTCTCAGCACGCGGGGTTGCAGACCGACCTGCCCCCCTCTCACCCCCGGATTCCTAGGTTGACCCCCATCACCGCGGCGTGAGTTAACTTGGAGACGGTCCTTCCGGGAGGCTGTTAGCTTGAATGAGGTCGTGGATGGGGCCCTCATCCCGACAGGCTTGGTGGCATCATCAGAGCAGAGAGACCGAGAGAGAAAGCCGGGCTCACTCTCGGCACCCAAGCCGGGGAGGAAGTTCTGTCCAGGAACAGAACGGGCCAGCCCGAGGGACCTGGGTCCTCCACCTCCCGAGCTGTGATGAGCGCATGTCTCGTATTTAAGGACCCTCCCGGGGCTGGTATTTTGCTGAAACCCCAGGGTGGCTAACTTGGGGTGCAGACTCAGGTCGGTCGGTCGGGAGGAGACCCGACCTTCCCAGGAGTCTCGGGACCGGGCGCCCCGTGTTCCTGGCCCTCTTGTCCCCGACCTGTGACAGAGCGTGTCTCCGTAAGTGTACCCTGTCCTCACCCAGCAAGCTGCCCGCACGCTCCCGGCCCGAACCATTTGTCAAATGATCCTGCGGGCTCTTTCCCACCCTCCTCTTCCCGGCTTTTAATAATGACGGGACGTCTGACTGCAATCAGGTTCCTAACCCATAACTCCCCCATTACCGCCGGCCCCGCCCATGTGCCGTTTGGAGTCGGGCTCTGGGAGGCATTCTTGAAGCTGTGGAGGCAGTTTCACGATGAAACAGACCTCTTATGTGAGAGCCATGGGGATGTGGAGGAAGGGACGGGTGTGGTGTGCTGTCTGCTGGATCGTCACTGCCCACAGGGTGCCGTGGAGGCTGCTGTGTGACCTCGAACACGTCTTACCCGTGCGTGGAGCCTATCCATGCATGAGCTCCTGGACCCACAGAGACGGGGCTGGACCGAGGGAACAGGCCCTTACAGAACACCACGGAAGGAGGTGGAGACCCACCCAGGGCACCATTATTATTATTATTACTTTTTTACAGAGAGAAAGAGAGAGTCAGAGAGAGGGACAGATAGGGACAGACAGACAGGAATGGAGAGAGATGAGAAGCATCAATCATCAGTTTTTTGTTGCGACACTTTAGTTGTTCATTGATTGCTTTCTCATATGTGCCTTGACTGTGGGTCTTCAGGAGACCGAGTAAACCCCTTGCTCCAGCCAGCGACCTTGGGCTCAAGCCCAGTGAGCTTTTGCTCGAACCAGATGAGCCTGAGCTCAAGCTGGAGACCCCGGGGTCTCAAACCTGGGTCCTTCCACATCCCAGTCTGATTCTCCATCGACTGCGCCACCTCCTGGTCAGACCTGTTATTACTTTTTTTTTAAGTGACAGGAGGAGAAGTAGAGAGACAGGCTGAGACAGACTTCCATATGCGTCCAACCGGGATTCACCCGGCAACCCCTGCCCAGGGCCGATGCTTGAGTACAGAGCTATTTTTAGCACCTGAGGCTGATCCTCAGACCAGCTGAGGCACTGGCTGCGAATGGGGAAGAGGGAGAGGGAGAAAAAGGGGGAGACAGAAGGGTTGAGAAGCAGATGGTTGCTTCTCCCGTGGCCCTGACGGGGGGATCGAACCCAGGACGCTGGCACACCATGCCGACGCTCTATTGCCTGAGCCACCGGCCAGGGCCAACAGCATTATTTACAATAAATAGCCAAGCGATGGAAGCAACCCAAGTGCCCGTCGACAGATAATCAGAGAAGTAAGATCCGGTGCAGGCACCAGATGGAATGCTATGCAGCCATGAGCAAGAGCAGAGAGTCACCCTGGGCGACAGCATACAGCTGGACCCAGAGGGCGTGACGCTCAGTGAGATTCGTGAGTCAGAGAAGGACAAGGACCACGCAATCTCACGCACGTGTGGAACCCAGTGAACAAAACAGGAACAGACTCGTAGACGCAGAGAGCAGAGAGATGGTCGCCAGAGAGGGCAGGGAGGTTGGGGGGTCCGGGTGACCAAGGGGAAGGGACCGAGAGGCCCAGGTGGGCAATCACAGCACAGTCACAGGACGTCACGTCCAGCCCGGGGCACAGAGTCAGTCACAGGGTCGTCTCTGTGTGGCCCCAGAGATATTTTGAAAGGCGCCTCAGAGGGACAAACACACCATAAGCGGCAGCTTTCAATATTTTCATTCAAAGCCCACCTGTGCTTTCCCCGATGCTGCACCCGGAAACCCCGCTTTTCAAACCTCTGTTGTTTGATGGCTGGCTGCAACCCGTCCCCCTGAGGTGGGGGCCCACGGTGCCCCAGATTTTTGTATCAGAACGGGGCAGGGACCCCGCCCTCCGCATAAGAGATTAGAGGGAGAATCGACATGAACAGCGTCGCAGATTCCGCGCCACAATGCCGCGCGAGGAGATGGATGTGACTGTAAATACGGGATTTATGAGATGCCGTTGTCACCAGGCTCTCTCGCTCGCCAGGCGGGCGGGGGCCAGGAGGGGGGGGTGTCTCAGCCAGGGGAGCCCTGTCCGGCTCCGTCTCTCTGTCCGTCAGGGACCAGGTGGCCGCTCGGTCTGAGACAGGAGGACCCGGGGCAGCCGGGCGGCCTCTGTCCTGTGTGAATTTAAGTGAATGTTTCTCCGTCAGCCAGCCACGAATTTTCCCACAGTGTGGACCAGCCTTTCGTCTGGGGGTCAGGACGAGGCCAGTGGACAAAGGGGAAAAGGGTCATAGCCCTGACCCAGGAGGGGCTCGGACCTTCTGTCACAGACCAGTCCCCGCACAGGACATCACCCATGTGCACATGAGAGCTCCTTCTTCTTCCTTCCTCTTTCCTTCCTTCCTCCCTCCTTTCCTTCCTTCCTTCCTTCCTTCCTTCCTTCCTTCCTTCCTTCCTTCCTTCCTTCTTTCCTTCTTTCCTTCCTCCCTCCCTCCTCCTCTTTCTTTCTTTCTTTCTTTCTTTCTTTCTTTCTTTCTTTCTTTCTTTCTTTCTTTCTTTCTTTCTTTTTTTCCTCCCTTTCTACCTACTTACCTTCTTTTCTTCCTTCCCTATTTCCTTCCTTCCTTTCTTTCTTCCTTCCTTCCTTCCTTCCTTCCTTCCTTCCTTCCCTATTTCCTTCTTTTCTCCCTTCCTCCCTTCCTTCCCTATTTCCTTATTTCCTTCCTTCCTTCCTCCCTTCCCCTTCCTTCCTTCCTTCCTTCCTTCCTCCCTCCCTCCCTCCTCCTCCTTCCCTCCTT
The DNA here is from genome assembly GCF_036850995.1 of Saccopteryx leptura. Classification (NCBI taxonomy): domain Eukaryota; kingdom Metazoa; phylum Chordata; class Mammalia; order Chiroptera; family Emballonuridae; genus Saccopteryx; species Saccopteryx leptura. The sequence continues at coordinate 360,818 of NW_027095713.1, read as the reverse complement.
CTCCCTCCCTCCTTCCTTCTCTTTCTTTCTCTCTTTCTCTTTCTCTCTTTCTCTCTTTCTTTCTTTCTTTCTTTCTTTCTTTCTTTCTTCCTCCCTTTCTAACTACCTACCTTCTTTCCTTCCTTCCCTATTTCCTTCCTTCCTTCCTTCCCTATTTCCTTCTTTCCTTCCTTCCTTCTCTTTTCTTCTTTCTCTCTTTCTATTTCTCTCTTTCTTTCTCTCTTTCTTTCTTTCTTTCTTCCTCTCTTTCTTTCTTCTTTCCTCCCTTTCTACCTCCCTCCCTTCCTCCCTTCCTTCCTTCCTTCCTTTCTACCTCCCTCCCTCCCTCCTTTTCTTCCTCCCTTTGTTCCTTCCTTCCTTCCTTCCTTCCTTCCTTCCTTCCTTCCTTCCTTCCTCCCTTCCCCTTCCTTCCTTCCTTCCTTCCTCCCTCCCTCCCTCCCTGCCTCCCTCTCTCCCTCCCTCTCTTCCTTTTTTCTTCCTTTATGGTGAGAGAATTCGCCATGTGTAGACCCAGGACTGGATGATTACTCCTTGTCGCCCCAAGCACGTGGAGGACACCGCCCCCACCCCGCGTCCACCAGCCCCAGAAAGCCCCCCACCTCCTGAAACCGAGAGGCGGTCCGGTGCCCCTCTGCCTGTTTTGAATTCTCTCTTTGTTCACAGCCTGTCAGCATCTCTCTGGCTCTTAGCTCAGCTGCACGTCGATTTAAATCCTAGTAAAATTCCGGAAACATAAAACGGACCAGCTTAACTCTTTGTAAAGTGCGCGGCTCAGGGACGCTGGGCACACTCCCATTCTGGGGCGACCGCCACCACCATCCTCCTCAGAACCTTCTCATCGTCCCAACAGGAGCTGCATCCCCTTTACACACTCGTTCTGCGCCCCGTGTCCCAACCCCGGCTGCCACCCTGTCCTGTCTGTCTCTGTGGACCTGCCCCTCCAGGGACCTTGTGTAAAGGGGTCCCTTCCTGGGACAGCTTTCTGTCACATCCCCTCCTGTCTTCAGGATTCACCCACGGCCTCACCAGAACCACAACCCCCTGGCTCTTAAGCAACACATGGCAACGTCCATTCCTTATACAGCGTGTCCGTAAAGTCATGGTTCACTTTTGACTGGCCTCGGGAAAGCAACAAAAGACGACAGAAATGTGAAATCTGCACCAAATAAAAGGAAAACCCTCCCAGTTTCTGTAGGATGATGGGGCAGCATGTGTGCATGCGCAGATGATGACGTCACACCGTGTCTACAGCGGAGCAGCCCACGGCCATGCCAGTCGAGATGTGGACGGTACAGAGGAAAGTTCAGTGTGTTCTGTGGCTCGCTCAATTCAAATCCGTGACCAAAGTACAACGTGAATATCGGCGCGTTTATAACAAAGCGCCACCACATGGGAATAACATGACTCGGTGGGATAAGCAGTTGAAGGAAACCGGCAGTTTGGTGGAGAAACCCCGTTCTGGTAGGCCATCCGTCAGTGACGAGTCTGTAGAGGCTATACGGGATAGCTACCTAAGGAGCCCTAAAACATCTGTGTGTGAGCCCACATCCAACTGCACTGAATAGGTATGAAACTGGGAGGGTTTTCCTTTTATTTGGTGCAGATTTCACATTTCTATCGTCTTTTGTTGCTTTCCTGTGACCGGTCAAAAGTGCACCGTGACTTTACAGACACACTGAATTTTACCCACGTCTGTGTATGAGAAACAGGGCATGTGGGGGAGATTCACGTATGTTCGAGTCACACGTCCTTTACTGATCGTTCCGTCCGGCATCTACAGGACTGAGTCGTGCAGAGAACTCTTCTCAGAAATAGTAGGGGCCCTGGCCGGTTGGCTCAGTGGTAGAGCGTCGGCCTGGCGTGCAGGAGTCCCGGGTTCGATTCCCGGCCAGGGCACACAGGAGAAGCGCCCATCTGCTTCTCCACCCCTCCCCCTCTCCTTCCTCTCTGTCTCTCTCTTCCCCTCCCGCAGCCAAGGCTCCATTGGAGCAAAGATGGCCCGGGCGCTGGGGATGGCTCCTTGGCTTCTGCCCCAGGCACTAGAGTGGCTCTGGTCGCGACAAAGCGACGCCCCGGATGGGCAGAGCATCACCCCTTGGTGGGCAGAGCGTCGCCCCCTGGTGGGCGTGCCGGGTGGATCCCGGTCGGGCGCATGCAGGAGTCTGTCTGACTGTCTCTCCCCGTTTCCAGCTTCAGAAAAATACAAAAAAAAAAAAAAAAAAAAGGGCTGCAGGTGCCGGTGATGGAGGATGGAGTCTGGAACCAGGAGAGACGGGTGACCGTGGAAGGAAATCAGCCCTTCTGGGATGTGGCCGGCAGGGCAGGTGAGGAGAAGCAGCAGGGTGGCTGGGGTTTGCTTTGCAGGTGGATACGAGGTGCTGATGGTGTGATGCGGCATGGGACAGAGTTGAACCAGGCGGGGCTGACCCCAGGGTCCCAGCACCCTGGGTCTTTAAGGAGATGCATGCAGATAAAAACACAAACAGATGCCCAGGCATTAAAAATAGTTCCATTGATCAGAGCATCTTCCCCAGATGGCATTATTGCATGAATCCTGGTAGGGGCACATACAGGAGTGTGTCTCTATGTCTCCCCTCCTGTCACCTAAAAATACCCCTCCCAAAAAAACATCAGCAGGTGCAAGGTGATGATCAAGACAGTTTCAGACCGCTTAACTTTGTCCCCCAAATTCAGATGCTGAGTGAATGTTGAAAACCGTGTTGCACGATGTTCATGTGAAGCTCGTTTTTCTGACCCCGGGCACCCCGGCCAAGAATTTTAATTGTCCCCTGGCAGTGATACACGGTGATCCCAGGTTCTAAACAACACGGTAACATTAGAACTTGGATGCATCTTTTCAGAAAGAAAACACTAACCTCGTTGCGTTGTACCGGGCTTATTACTCTAAAAGCAATCTACGTATTTGCATAGGAAATTCCAAACGAGACCATCTGCTCCCAATAAAGCTAAGAGAAGACATAGTTTCCACGAAATAGAAACATCCCTTTAATTAAAAAATAAAAAAAAAATGTTTGCATGAACTGCTTGTGTCTGTGGGCAGGCACTTACACACTTCCCAAATTAGTTATTATCTTTTTTTTTATTACGATACAACATCAGAGGACATTACAGTGGTTAAACGCGGCACATTCATTTTCTCTCCCTGAAAACCTTCTGACCGATGATTACAGCACTCCTGGGGGCTAAATCCGTTTACACTCATGACGTGGGGGCTTCCCCTCCTTCTCACAAACCTTGCAGCGATGGACACTATCGATCGGACGTTCATCAGATCTATTAAAACCCCGAACCGCCTTTGGGACCACCAGCCTGCGGCAAATTTGCAGAAAACTTAAGAAACATTAAAATAATAATAATAACTTGCAACCGAATGTGTGGCGAAATTTAATTCTCTCTTATGAATAAGGCCATCTTCTATTTTTTGGTGTTTTTTTTTTTTTTTTTCATTTTCCCCCCAAAAAGCTCCCAGAAATGTCTGCCCGTGTCCAGGGCTCAGCGCCCAGCGTTGCCGGCAGGAATGGAGGAGGCGGTATTGTCCTTGGGGGTAAATTTCTTTTCAGACAATCAGGTGCAGGAAATCTTTGAAATGATCCCCAGAGAGTTTGAAGGACCCTTGTGCTGCGAGTGATTTTGTCAAGTGATGTCAAGTCACCATGGCAGGGAGACAGGGACACAGAACCAGGAAAAGGATTTGGAAATAGTGACAATGACATTGGTCCGTTACAAGGGACAAGCAAATGACCAATCCCCTTGAAAACTGGGGTGAGGATGGGGCTGAAATCGATCCCGCTTTTACCCTTTTGTTCTCTCATATTTGAAACCTTGGTGCGCAAAGCTTCAGGGAGCCAGGAGGTCGTGTTGGGTGTGGTCTGATTAGGGCTCGCTGGGTCTCTCGGTTCTGGTTCAGGGTGGGGTTCCTCGGGGCAGGTCTGTGCACCCAGGGAACCCCCATGGTGAGCCTGAGCTGCGTCGTGCCCTGTGGGGACAATTAAACAGCAAGGTGATACCTTGAGCTCACGGTGCGCAGAAGTGGGAGTGAGCAGAGATGGGTCCCACGGGGCAGGCGGTGGGCTCTGTGTTCAGAGACTAAGGTCTTGTCAACACTCAGAAAAAGGGGGTTCGGATGTAATCTTTGCAGCCTGTCCAGGGGGGCCAGGTGGTGGCAGATGGGATGGCCCAGGGCCCTCAGGGGGCCTCCACGTTGGGGAGCGAGGTGTTTATCTTCATGCCATTTCCTGTCTCTCTGACATCACCTGTGCTGGGTCTCCTACCCTCTGGCCCTTCCCAAGATGCTCCAGGAGCTACCGTTAGTGCCCAGAGGTCTCAGTTACATTCGGCAAACACACATTGTCATCCCTTTAGCCATCCCATCTATCCACCCATCCATCATTCATTCACCTATCCATCCATCCATCCATCCATCCATCCATCCATCCATCATCCATCCATCATCCATCCACCCATACATCATTCATCCATCCATCCATCATCCATCCAGCCAGCCATCCTCTGATCCATCCATCATCCATCAATAATCTATCCACTCATCCACTCATCCATCCATCATCCATCCATCATCCATCCATCCATCCATCTCCTATCTATCCATCTATCCATCCTCCCATCCATCCATTATCATCTATCATCCATCCATCCACCATCCATCCATCCATCATCCATGCATCATCCATCCATCATCCATTCATCCATCCATCATCTATCATCCATCCATCCACCATCCATCCACCATCCATCCATCCATCCTCCATCCACCCATCCACCCATCCATCCACCCATCCATCTATGCATCCATTATTCATCCACCCATCCATCCTCCCATCCATCCATTCATCATCCATCCATCCATTCATCCATCCATCTATCCATCTATGCATCCATCCACCACTCATCCATCATCTATTATCCAACCATCCACCCATCTATATATCCTTCCATTCATCCATCCATCATCCATCCATCCATCCATCCATCCATCCATCCATCCATCACCCATCATTCATTTATCCACTATCCATCCATCCATCCAATCTCCATCCATCCATCCATCATCCATCCATATATCCATTCATTCATCCACCCATCCATTCATCCATCCACTCATCAATCCATTCATTCATCCATTGTCCATCCATCCATCCATCTGCCCATCATCCAGCCACCCATCATCCATCCATCCATCACCCATCCATCACCCATCTATCATCCATCCATCATCCATTCATCATCCATCCATATAGCCGTTCATTCATCCACCCATCCATTCATCCATCCACCCATCAATCCATTCATTCATCCATCCTCCAATCCATCCACCCATCCACCCATCCATCCTCCAATCCATCCACCCATCCACCCATCCATCCTCCAATCCACCCATCCATCATCCATCCATCCATCATCCATCCATCCATCCATCCCTCCTTTGCCCCTGAGAGATGAGGGAAACACGTTTCTGTGAAGAGCCCAGCCTCCCCCGGGTGGGACCAGAGCGTCATGATTCCGAGTCATGCAGGAGAAGCACATGGTGGGCAGGGCGACATGGACACAGGGGGCCATGTGCAGAGGCCTGTGGAAAAGGCCACGCCCAGCTCGGGCAGCTCCGAGGGGAAAATCAGATGCATCACGGTGACCTTGCCCCCGTGGTCCGGGCACATCTGGACCCTGGTAGGGTTTGCTGTTTTTCTCATAACAGCATTCCAGGTTGCAGAGAGACAACCTCGAAAGAGACTTGTGCAAGGTCACCCGTCCTGAGCAGGGCACTTCCTGTGGGTGTTCGTGACAACAGCCCCGGCAACCTTTAATACACTTGGAAGGCCACAAGATGCCTTGAAACCTCTCCAGCTTCTGAAACTCAGCTGCCCGCAGCCCTGGCAACGAGGGCGAGAGCTCCTGGACCCTCCGCTGAGATTCTGTCTCTTGACCGTCACCTGCACGCCCTACGGGGAAAACAGCGGCAGATGTTAGCTTTTCCAGCCAGGGGATTCATTCCTACGGGGGCCGAGCCATCTCGTCCCCCTGTGCCCTGTCCGCGTGAAAAGGATGACGCACGTCCTCGGGACAGAGCGGGGCGTCCTTGTGTCCCCAAAGAAGGGCTTCACTCTTGACGCGTGACGCTCTCTCTCGGAAACCTTCCACGATGGCGTTCTTTGCTGCGCTGGGCTGTGGTTCCCGTGAGGCTGTCTCCTCCGGAGACTTCGAATCCCTTGCCGCCGGCTGGGTTCGCTCTCGGCTCACAAAGGACCGGCCGTCCCCTTGACAGCTCAGGGCCGCTGACCAGTGCTCATTTGTGCCCTTCTGAATGAATCTCATTTCCCTTCCTCCAATTCCTTCCCTCTCTCGAGTGGCCCTGAGTCTTCGCCGCCTTTCTGAAAAGCAGCTCTGATCACTCCTGGTGGCTTTGATGTCACCGGCCCGGTGTCCACACCTGGTCCCCTTTTGAGCAGCTAATGAAACTACAGCGGCCCAGGGGCCGTGATCAGAGGGTGGACAGAGCCTTTCTGGACACTGCTTCCCGGCCTGACATGCAGTCATTACCGATTACCCGGCCCGGGCTGAGCGCTCAGACACCTCGCCGCATAATGACTCCTGCTTTCTCACGTTTCCCGGGTGACGTGATGAGATGCGGTGCCCGCGTGCTTGTCAGGGGCCATGATGGGATTCAGCCACGCGGGGAGCTCACGCCAACCCCCCCTCCCTGCACCGGCCAGCACCGCTCCGCTCGCTCACGCAATAAATTAATTTGCCTGACAAGGGTTGAGCAGAGAATCCCAACGTTGGGTGGCTTTATTTTTTAATAACTCACTTAACCGAAGGCCCCTATTCAGTCACCTCGCAGAGGGGACCTGGGAGAGGACAGTCAGATGTGGGTTTCGCTTTGGCCTTATCAATGCAGAGGGGGAGGCTCGAGAAGCATGGGGGGGGCGGGGCTATTTCTTGTCCTAGCGGGTCATCTGCGTGAGCTAGTGTGTGTGTGTGTGTGTGTATGTATGTGTATGTGTGTGCATGTGCGCGCGCGTGTGTATGTGTGTGCACGTGTGTATGTGTGTGCATGTGTGTGTGTGCATGTGTGCGTATATGTGTGTATGTGTGTATGTGTGCACGCGCGTGTGTGTGCATGTGTGCACGTGTGTGCACGTGCATGTGTGCATGTGTGTGTATGTGTGTGCATGTGTGTCTATGTGTGTGCGCGTGCGTATGTGCGTGCGTATGTGTGCATATGTGTGTATGTGTGTGTATGTGTGTGCATGTGTGTGTCTATGTGTGTGTGCGTATGTGCGTGTGTGTATGTGTGTATGTGTGTGCATATGTGTATGTGTGTGTCTATGTGTGTGTATGTGTGTGTATGTGTATGTATGTGTGTCTATGTGTGTGTATGTGTGTACATGTATGTGTGTGCGTGTGTGTGCGCGCGTGTGTGTATGTGTGTGCGTATGTATGTGTGTGTATGTGTGTGTATATGTGTATGTATGTATGTGTGTGTGTGTGTACATGTGTGTGTGTGTGTGTGTGTGTGTGGCTGAATTGAGGAGCACAGAGCAAGGACTTAGCAAAATGACATCCAGACTCTAAACTCAGTTTACCGTACAACCCCCCCCCCACCCCCACCAGCCCTCTGGCTTAAACGCAGGTGACCCGTGCCAGGTAACGTTTTGGCAGCTCCCTCGGAGAGAGAAGACAGCAGAGTTTGGAGGGAAAAAAAAGCAGGAAGCCCTGTCTCTGTGCTTTGATTTCGCTGCAGCAGACACTTGGTGGGGAATGAAAAGATTGTGCAGAGACACACGCACGGCTAATTCTCTCTCCTTCGGGGGCCACAAAGGAGAGGACACGTGTGCCGTTGACAGGCACAGCACTTGGTGGGTGGAAGTGTGTGACGGCCACCGTGCCAACTTTTCCGACTCCCCGCGCCCGGCCGTTCTTCCTTCTGTGTCTTCCAAACACAGCGCGGAGGGTTTTCCTGACGCAGGAGTCTCCGCAGGGCTGGTGCCCGGGGTGGGATCCTGGGGAAATCTCCTTAGTGGTCGCGTGTTCCCTTTCCACAGGGATGCCAGCCCTTGGCCAGCGGGCATGGCGCCCTTCTGATTCCCGTGGGGTCGCGAGGCACGTTCCGGCCGAGGGGCTCCGCCGGCGCCTCCGTCTGTCTGTCCGTCCCGGGAGGTGTGAGGAGGTCCGGCCGCGTCCCGTTCCCGTCTCCGGCACGCTGTGGGTTTTTCCCACGGTTCCCAACAGAGCGCAGGAGGCTGTGTTTTCCGAGCTGGGATGGAGCTGGGGTCATCCCCGGGTCCAGACTGGCCTTGGAGCTGTTTTGCGGGGACCAAGCTCCAGGTGGGACCCGCAGCCTAGGGGACGTGTGGGCTCCACGCGGGATACACTCGCCAGAGAGACATTCCCCGAATTTCCACAACCTCCACGCTGCCGTCTGTAGCCCATGCCGTGCGTGGCGATGGCTCTCGTTCTCACGCACGCCCCCTCCCCGCGGGCGCAAACTCCCTCGCCGTGCTCCGTGGGCTAACGCCGGATCTCCATACAAGAACACAGACTCCGCCCTTTCCGCCTTCCGCTTGTTGGAAAGACGCAAATGCGCCCCGAAGCGCCCCTATCACGGATAGCTAGCGCAAAGCAGAACGGGATTTCGGGACCGGCGGGCGCCAACCTCCATCCAAGCGCAGAACGAGGTCCGTATAGAAAAGAAACAACAGCCTGACCTCTGGTGGCGCAGTGGATAAAGCGTCGACCTGGAAATGCTGAGGTCGCCGGTTCGAAACCCTGGGCTTGCCTGGTCAAGGCACATATGGGAGTTGATGCTTCCTGCTCCTCCCCCCTTCTCTCTCCCTCTCCGTCTCTCTCCTCTCTAAAAATGAATAAATAAATATATATATATGTATATATATATATATATATATATATATATATATATATATATATATTAAAAAAAAGAAAAGAAAAGAAACAACATTCTCACACCGGCGCCATTTCCAAAACAGGGTCACACGGGGATTATTATTATCAGGGCGAACGCGAACGGGAGGTTGAAGGAGCTCCCTCCAGCGCACGCACGGAGGACCCGAGACAAGACGCACGGTTTCCTGGCGTCCCTGGCCCTGGCCCTGCCCCTGCGCGCTTTATTGAAACCGGGCCACCGTCTCCGGCCGAGATGGCGTGGGGGGTGGGGTGTCCTGGGACCCCGGTTCCAGAATCCTGCCACCTGCCCTACCGCACTTGGGTGAGCACGCGCCCTGCGACAGCTTTGCCAGCTAGAAAAACCACCGATTCCTGCCTGTTCTTTTTTTTATTTTTATTTTATCAGTTTCTCATGTCTCATCCTCTGCGTTTCCATCGCTCCGTAAACAAACCAGAATCAGATGAGAGGGAGGGTGATATCCTTCCCTTCTCATTGCAGGCTACATTCCCTGTTCCTTAATTGACCCAGAAAGTAGGTCGCCCCCGTTGCCGTGAACGTTTTTTTACATAATGCGCTTGCTTGTAACGGCTCCCCTAATAACACCTTTTTTTTCCCTTTTTTGGGGGGGAAGGGGAAACCGGGTAATTGCCACACTGACTGACCTGTTTATTGATTTATCCGTTTTTTTCAAACCTGCACTCTTTTCTTTCTTCTTCTCAAAAACTCTGACCTACTCTGCTTCCCCCCCCCCAATTCTCTCCCTTCGCACGCCGAAAGAGAAATAATCCTTTTTTAAATTTTTTTTTTTTTTAAGGAGAATATCCGTGTCACCCAAATGGGTCAGGCAGCCCACATCGCGCACGGGATGTGACGGACAGAGGTCCTCGGACATTCAAGAATCGTGAGGGGACGCCCGCAAACCTCTTCTGCCACTTTGGGGGGCGTCGGAGTGCCACTTGGAAGCCATGAGGTTTTTCTGTCTTTTTTGGAAGGAAGGGCCCTGGGCCGGTCTGTGTGGTCAGGAAGATGGAACTTCAGAGGACTTAAGGGGACTGTGTGAGTGTCCTGGGGTGGTCATGGCAGTGTCCCCCACTCTTAGAACTACAGACATCCATGCTCCCCATCCTGGAGAGCAGACGTCTGAGGTCCAGGGGTCCCAGGGACGCACTCCCTCCGGGGGCCCCAGGGAGGGTCCCCCCTGCCTCTCCCAGCTCCTGGGGCTCCAGGCGTCCCCGGGCTGGTGGCCGCCTCCCTCCCGTCTCTGCCTCCGTCCCCACGTGGCTTCTCCTCTGTGTCTGTGTCTCCTCCTCCATCTCTTCTAAGGTCCCTGTCACTGGGTGCAGGGCCCCCTTGACCCAGGGTGACTCATCTCAGACCCTTCACACAGTCTGCAAAGACCCATTTATAAATAAGGTCCTCTTCCCAAGTTCCACGTGGGAGTAAAATTTGGGAACACCACTCAGGCCATGAGGGACCAACAACCAGATTGAGGACAATGTGGGATGTATACAGACATGGGCACGGATCAGTGGCACGAAACGTGTGACAACTTCCACACCACAACAGCTGTGGGTCCTTCTCCCGGCCCCCACCTCCTTCCTCCCTTCCTTCCTTCCTTTCTTCCTTCCTTCCTTCCTTCCTTCCTCCCTCCCTCCCTCCCTCCCTCCCTCCCTTTCTCCCTGCCTCCCTCTCTCCCTTCCTTCCTTCCTTCCTTCTCCTTTCTTCCTTCCTTCATCCCTCCCTCCCTCCCTTCCTCTTCCTTCCTTCATCCCTCCCTCCCTCTCTTCCTTCCTTCTCCTTCCTTCCTCCCTCCTTCCCTCCCTTCCCCTTCCTTCCTTCCTTCCTTCCTTCTTTTCCTTTCTGTTTTTCCTTTCTTCTTTCCTTCTGTTCTTCCTTCCTTCCTGTTTTTCCTTCCTCCCTCCCTCTCTCCCTCCTTCCCTCCCTCCCTCCTTCCCTTCCTTCCTTCCTTTCTTCTTTCCTTCCTTCCTTCCTGTTTTTTCTTCCTTCCTTCCTCCCTCCCTCCCACCCTCCCTCCTTTTCTTCCTTCCTTTCTTCCTTCCTTCCTCCCTCCCTCCCACCCTCCCTCCTTTTTTTCCTTCCTTCCTTCCTTCCTTCCTTTCTTCTTTCCTTCCTTCTCTCCTTCTCTCCTTCCTCAGAAGTGCCCACAGCCATAGGAATTTGTCTATGCTGGAGGGGGAGCCCTGTGAACAGCCAGCCTCTGCTCCCTGCCTCCATTGCGGGCACCCAGGCGAGCTCACACGTGTCTACTGGCCCCCATCTCCTTCCTCCCTTCCTTCCTTCCTTCCTCCCTTTCCTCCTTCCCCTGCCTCCCTTCCCTCCTCCCTCCCTCCCTTCCTTCCTTCCTTCCTTCCTCTCTTCCTTCCTCCATCCATTTCTCCCTTCTTTTTTCCTTCTTTCCTTCCTTCATTCCTTCTTTCCTCCGTCCCTCCCTTCCTCTTCCTTCCTTCATCCCTCCCTCCCTCTCTTCCTTCCTTCCTTCCTCCCTCCTTCCCTCCCTTCCCCTTCCTTCCTTCCTTTTCCTTTCTGTTTTTCCTTTCTTCTTTCCTTCTGTTCTTCCTTCCTTCCTGTTTTTCCTTCCTCCCTCCCTCCCTCTTTCCCTCCCTCCCTCCTTCCCTTCCTTCCTTCCTTTCGCTTTCTGTTTTTCCTTCTTTCCTTCTGTTCTTCTTTCCTTCCTTCCTGTTTTTCCTTCCTCCCTCCCTCCTTCCCTCCCTCCTTCCCTTCCTTCCTTCCTTTCTTCTTTCCTTCCTTCCTTCCTTCCTGTTTTTTCTTCCTTCCTTCCTTCCTTCCTTTCTTCCTTCCTTCCTCCCTCCCTCCCACCCTCCCTCCTTTTCTTCCTTCCTTCCTTCCTTCCTTCCTTCCTTCTTTCCTTCCTTCTCTCCTTCTTTCCTTGCCCAGAAGTGCCCACAGCCATAGGAATTTGTCTATGCTGGAGGGGGAGCCCCGTGGACAGCCAGCCTCTGCCCCCTGCCTCCATTGCGGGCATCCAGGCGAGCTCACACGTGTCTACTGGCTTCTCACTTCTCAGTGTGGACTGGAGAGTGAGACTGCTCATGGACACGCCCGGGGACGGGCCGGCCGCCCCTGGCCGCGGGGACCCTCCGATCTGTCCTCCGTCAGGGCCCCGGTGGCTTTGACGCTGAAATGAACACATTCTCCTCCGTCCTCTTCTCTCCTGATGCTTTGGGAGACGTCACAGCTGCCGTGTTAGTCTTGTTTTCCAATTTTCTTTTTTTCTAATTTTTAAGAAAAACCTCCGCTCCCTTGACAAACTGCAAAGTGGGCAGCACATTCCCCGGAGGGTGACGTAGGAGAAGTTTCTGTCCGACTCCGGCGAGCGATTTCGTCAGACCTCCAGGGTCACGCCCGCGTGGAGCTCGTCGCTGTTCCGTGAGCAGCCCGGGGCCATCCCCCCACCCTGGGGGGGAGGTGTCTCGGAATGTACATACAAGCACGGGAAATGTCCTCACGGGCCCCTTGTTTCTTATAAAACATCTCCACTTGCGCTGTTTATTTTAACAACGCACACGTGCCGTCCGTCGGCAGTGAGAATGGGGACAAAGCGTTTGAGCCTCAGAGGACGTGACGAGAGACAGAGTCTGAGGGGGGTGGGCAGGTGCTTCCTATGACCGTGGACGGCCGTGTCCGGGTTCTGTGACGTTCACCTGTGCAGCAGATGGGTCCCTCCTGCCTCCCTGGGTCCTGTGGTCCAGCCGGCACTGCGTCGTCCCGCGCACTGGCGGGCGGTCAGAACCACTGAACTGTTTTGCACGACACCCGCCTGCTGCTCCGAGACCTCCTGCTTCACTCCTCGTGACGACCGCCCCGCCGCTCTGAGACCTCCCGCTTCACTCCTCGTGACGACCGCCCCGTCGCTCCGAGACCTCCTGCTTCACTCCTCCTGACGACCACCCCCCCGCTCCGAGACCTCCTGCTTCACTCCTCGTGACGACCGCCCCGCCGCTCCGAGACCTCCCACTTCACTCCCTGTGATGACCGCCCCGCCGCTCCGAGACCTCCCGCTTCACTCCTCGTGACGACCGCCCCGCCGCTCGGAGACCTCCCGCTTCACTCCTCGTGACGACCGCCTCGTCACTCTGAGACCTCCTGCTTCACTCCTCGTGACGACCGCCCCGCCGCTCCGAGACCTCCCACTTCACTCCCTGTGACGACCGCCCCGCCGCTCCGAGACCTCCCGCTTCACTCCTCGTGACGACCGCCCCGCCGCTCCGAGACCTCCCGCTTCACTCCTCGTGACGACCGCCCCGCCGCTCAGGGACCTCCTGCTTCACTCCTCGTGATGACCGCCCCGCCGCTCAGGGACCTCCCGCTTCACTCCTCGTGACGACCGCCCCGCCGCTCCGAGACCTCCCGCTTCACTCCTCGTGACAACCGCCTGCTCCGAGACCTCCTGCTTCACTCCTCGTGACGACCGCCCCGCCGCTCAGAGACCCCCTGCTTCACTCCTTGTGACGACCGCCCCGCCGCTCCGAGACCTCCCGCTTCACTCCCTGTGACGACCGCCCCGCCGCTCCGAGACCTCCCGCTTCACTCCTCGTGACGACCACCCCGCCGCTCCAAGACCTCCCGCTTCACTCCCTGTGATGACCGCCCCGCCGCTCCGAGACCTCCTGCTTCACTCCTCGTGACGACCGCCCCGCCGCTCCGAGACCTCCCGCTTCACTCCCTGTGACGACCGCCTGCCGCTCCGAGACCTCCCGCTTCACTCCTCGTGACGACCGCCCCGCCGCTCAGGGACCTCCCGCTTCACTCCTCGTGACGACCGCCCCGCCGCTCCGAGACCTCCTGCTTCACTCCTCGTGACGACCGCCCCGCCGCTCCGAGACCTCCTGCTTCACTCCTCGTGACGACCGCTCCGCAGCTCCGGGACCTCCTGTTTCACTCCTCGTGACGACCGCCCCGCCGCTCCTGCTTCACTCCTCGTGACGACCGCCCCGCCGCTCCGAGACCTCCTGCTTCACTCCTCGTGACGACCGCCCTGCTGCTCTGAGACCTCCCGCTTCACTCCTCGTGACGACCGCCCCGCCGCTCAGGGACCTCCTGCTTCACTCCTCGTGACGACCGCCCCGCCGCTCCGAGACCTCCCGCTTCACTCCCTGTGACGACCGCCCCGCCGCTCAGGGACCTCCCGCTTCACTCCTCGTGACGACCGCCCCGTCGCTCCGAGACCTCCCGCTTCACTCCTCGTGTCGACCGCCCTGTGGCTCTGAGACCTCCTGCTTCACTCCTCGTGACGACCGCCCCGCCGCTCCGAGACCTCCTGCTTCACTCCTCGTGACGACCGCCCCGCCGCTCCGAGACCTCCTGCTTCACTCCTCGTGACGACCGCCCCGCCGCTCCGAGACCTCCCGCTTCACTCCTCGTGACAACCGCCTGCTCCGAGACCTCCTGCTTCACTCCTCGTGACGACCACCCCGCCGCTCCGAGACCTCCCGCTTCACTCCCTGTGACGACCGCCCCGCCGCTCCGAGACCTCCTGCTTCACTCCCTGTGATGACCGCCCCGCCGCTCGGAGACCTCCTGCTTCACTACTCGTGACGACCGCCCCGCCGCTCAGAGACCTCCTGCTTCACTCCCTGTGATGACCGTCCCGCCGCTCCGAGACCTCCTGCTTCACTCCTCGTGACGACCGCCCCGCCGCTCCGAGACCTCCCGCTTCACTCCTCGTGACGACTGCCCCGCCGCTCAGAGACCTCCCGCTCCGCCGCTCAGAGACCTCCCGCTTCACTCCCTGTGACGACCGCCCCGCCGCTCCGAGACCTCCCGCTTCACTCCTCGTGACGACCGCCCCGCCGCTCCGAGACCTCCCGCTTCACTCCTTGTGACGACCGCCCCGCCGCTCAGAGACCTCCCGCTTCACTCCTCGTGACGACCGCCCCGCCGCTCCGAGACCTCCCGCTTCACTCCTCGTGACGACCACCCCCCCGCTCCGAGACCTCCCGCTTCACTCCTCGTGACGACCGCCCCGCCGCTCAGGGACCTCCCGCTTCACTCCTCGTGACGACCGCCCTGCTGCTCCAAGACCTCCTGCTTCACTCCTCGTGACGACCGCCCCGCCGCTCCGAGACCTCCCGCTTCACTCCTCGTGACAACCGCCCCGCCGCTCCGAGACCTCCTGCTTCACTCCTCGTGACGACCGCCCCGCTGCTCAGGGACCTCCCGCTTCACTCCTCGTGACGACCGCCCCGCCGCTCCGAGACCTGCTTCACTCCTTGTGACGACCGCAGTTTGGATGGGTTCTGGAAAGACGCTCAGGGTCCATGCTGCAGGGGGTCACAGCACACCTGCCGCCCGGCCGGCCGGGGGAGGAGTCAGACGTCCTGGAGGGGACGATGCCCCTGTGGGCGTGTCCGACAGGCACGTGGGATGCAGGCGTCTCAGTCAGATGTCCTTTGCCGCCCGGTTCACAGCCGCCCGCCGGGATGAGAAAGCAGCCCGGGGGCTCACTACCGGAGATGAGGAGGAAGGGGACGCGGTCCATGCGCACAGTGGAATATTACGCAGCCATGAACAGGAGCCAGGCTCAGACAGAGGCTGTCCTGGGGTTGGAGCTCGGACAGAGGGTGCTCAGGGTCCTATAAAATGCACAGGGCAGATCTGAGGGTGTGAGTGAGACTGAGGGATTCAGGGGATGCATCTCTGCGGACGCTCTCGCCTTGACCCCCGAATGTATTCCCACCAGTGGGAGGGTCGATGTGGGGTTGACATCCCACCAGACGGGCTGCTGTCCCCGTCGGCAGGTGCGGCTGGAGAAAATGTTTTATTTTGCTTTTATTTTATTTCCCAGGGTTTTGTTGGCCACGGAGGGCCCGGCCAGGAAAGTACTGATTCACGGAGAAGCGTGGGGTCCCTGCACCCTGCCCTGTTAACCTCCCACCTTGGCTGGAATCCTCATTAACACCCCGCACGCAGTCTGGACCAGGGGCTGGAGCGTCCCTGTGTGTGGCGACCGAGGTGACCAGGACCCAGCTGGATGCGGGCGCCCGGCCCGAGGGACGTGCCGTTGATGTAGCAGGCGTTCGGTGGCTACGGAGAGTCTGTGCGGCATCTCGCATTTCTGCGCAGGGACGGAGGGAGGTGGCCTGCTCTCCGGGTGTGTGTCCCCGTCCCCCTGAGACGCGTCCCGGGCAGGACGTCTCCACGCTGACCGCACCGGGTCCCCTGCACGCCCCACGCGGCGCCGACCGAACACCCCTGGGTCTCGCCGGTCCGCCCGCCCTGCGAGGAGCCAGCAGCCACACACCCCCTTTCCAGCCGGGAGCCTTTCCCTAAATAGGGGTCCCCTCAGAAACTCAGTGCCATGTGAGGGCTCATTATCCACCTGCCGTTTAATTACGGTTCTGCCGACAGAAAAACCCCAAAGTTGCCTCAAGAGAGAGAGAGAGAAAGAGAGAGAGAGAGAGAGAGGCCGCGATGCTATTGTCCTCGGCGGTGGCTCTTCCCCCGGGAGGGACGTCATCTCTCTTCCACGTCCTCCCCGGCAGCTTCTGGTGGGGGCCAGGGCGGCTGCCTTCGCATTAACTTACCGCGAGGACCGGGGGAGGGGGGGGACGTTGCGGGCGGGAGGGGAGGCGGCCGCCCCGCGGCTTCCGGAGGGTTGCCTGTCTCCCAAGTCCCAGCCTTAAAAGCCCGTGACACCTTGAGGCCCGGCGGGCTAAGCGGAGCTGACGGGCGTCCGTCAGGCGCGGGGCAGCGAGATGCAGGTTGGCACGCGTCAGCCCGGCAGCCTGATGCAAAGTGATGGCTACCAGCCGGGTGAAGACAATTGGACTTCAGTTGTGGCCCGTGTCTGGCGCGGGGGGGGGGGGGAGGGGGGCGGCCGCTCAGAGAGCCCCTGTTTCCTGCGGCTGGCAGCTCACTCATCTTCGAACGAGGTGGCAAATTGTTTAAACCCTGTCCTGTCCCGCACCCCGCCCCGCCCCACCACCCGGGAAGGAGAAAGGCTTCCCTATTAGACCGGGGCTTGAACCCGTCCCAGGGCCGGCCACCTCAGTGGGCACAGGTTAGAGCCAGCTCACCGGGGTCTGAATCCGTCATGCTTCTCTCTCCCTCCCCCACCCCCCCCACGCGCACGCGCGCGCGCACACACACACACACACACACACACACACACACACAAACCAGGGACCTGCTGGTCTTTAATGAGACACTTGGCTGGGAGCTCAGGGCTGACCTTTCGCGTCGGGGACGCGGGGAGCCACCCACCCTCCGCCGGAGTGACGGGCGCCCTCTGGATCTGACGCCGCCGGCCTCCCGGACGGAAATCACTTGTGACACGTCGGAGCTAGGTCCCCACGGCACGGGCCCAGCCACCCCCCTCTCCCCCTCCTCCTCCTCCTCCTCCTCCTCCGCCGCCCGACGTCCTTTAAATGGTCCAAAACGGGCTGTTTAATGTCTGAGCGCTCCGGGCCCCGGGAGAGGTGCTGCGGGGTCCCTGGCAGGTGAGCCGGCTGCGCTGACAGCCCTCGGGGTGGGGGTGGGGGCGGCAGCTGGCCGCCTGCCCCGTCCTTCTGCCTCTGGGCCCCCCCCCATCTGAAAGTGACCTTGCAAAGCAGGTCGGAGGACTTCCCGGGAGGCAGTGAGCCAGCTCACGTCCATCTCCTGCCGTCCCTCCTGATAAATAAACAGGCCGCCTGCACGTCCGTGCTCTCCTCGACTCAGAGCTGCAGACGCCAACGAGTCCACAGGACCTCGCGGCCACGTGTCCGAAGGCCTTCCCGGGGGTGCCCGGCCTGCAGGACGCTGACCGAGCCCAGGGCCCACCCAAGCGCGAGGTAGGTCGCGACACATCTAAGGAAGAGGAAGAGGAAGAGGCAGCCCCGTCTGAAGAGCAGGCATTCCCGGGGACATCCGGACAGATGCCCCCAGACCCAAGGACGGTTCGTGGGTTCGCAGACGGCTCTCCGTTCGGACATCCAGAAGCAAGTGTCTCACGTTCCCAGCGAGTCCACTGTCCCTGGGATGATGGTGGGGTGCTCGTCCACCCACCCACCCCCATCCGGGCAGGCTGTGTCTGCAGGGTCCTCACCCCCATTTTCCTGCTGCGGCATCTGAGCCCGCCTCCCCCACCGGAGGAAACACCTGTATCACGGCCCCCCCCCCCGGGGGAGGCAGAACAAGGGGGCACGCTCTGCCCAACTTCCCGGTCCCCCCAGGCAGCCCCAGCTCCGAGGTCACCCCGGCCAACAGGTGTCTTTCCTCAGCACGGCCCCCTCTTCTGCATTCGACCCAGGAATCAGAGAGCCGGGGGGCAAAGGTCAAACGCAGCGGCGTGGAGCTCCCCCCCGGGGGGCCGGGGCTTACCAGGTGTTTAATATTATCAGGGCTCATTTGCCGAAACTCCGATGGGGCGTCCTCCGGGGGACCTGAGCAAATTTAACAAGAGGAGAAGAAAAAGAGAGACAGAGAGAGAGAGAGAGAGAGGGAGAAAGAGAACGAGGGGCTTTCAAAGCCCTCCCGCCCGTCGGTCGGAGGTTCTGGGCAGTGGACCGGCGGGTTAACGGTAATTTGAGGAGGCAGGTGGGCCCCGGGCCACAGGGAAACACATGTTTTGTGGCCTGGCCCCGTTTGTGGTAATTTCAGGGGTCTCATTTCCATCTGGAAGAAAGATAACTACTTACATATGGAAACGATAAATAAGAGAAGTCATTAAAATTTCTCTCATTTAGAGGAGGAAAAAAAAAAATTAAAAAAAAAAAAAAAGAAAAGGAAAAAAAAAAAAAAGAAAGAAAGAAAGAAAAAAAAACCCCTAATGAAGTAATGTCTTTGGCAGGGCGGCGCAGAACGGAGCCTATCAGAGGGATTGTTAGGCCGCTTGCTGCTCTCCTTGTTCCTTTCTTTCTTTCTTTCTTTCTTTCTTTTTTAATCAAATGAATTTATGAATTGTTGGCTGCTGGGTCACGGAGCTGGGGATCTCCGACATTCCTCCCCCCCCACACACACACCCGTGGAGCAGCGGGAGGAAGAGGAGGCAGAACTGGGCGTATTTCTCCGCACGTTTTTCAGAGAGGCTGCAGTGATCAGCACGGTCCTGTGTCTGACCGGGCAGGGGGCGCGGACGGCCGGGGGCCTCGGCAGGACTCTTGGGACTCTCGGGCCTTGGTGCTCGTGCGCCTGTGCAGGAACCGGCAGGACCCCTGATGTCCAAACGTGTCCGTTGGCCACGGGGCCCCTTGGCGCGTCCCCCCCCCCCCCCCGCTCCCACCAGGTGTTTGGATGCCCGCTGTGAGCACGCTCGATGTCATCACGGCTGATCCCTCCATCGGCTGTACCCGAGGGTCCACCACCCAGACCCTGCCCACGACAGACACCTGTCACCGCTCTGCAGTAAGAGGCCTTCCTAAGAGTTCCAGGGTCCTGAGCCCTTAGGAGTGGCGAGGGCTGACAGTGTCCCCCACCCCCGCCAATGTGCCAGGACCTCAGAATGGAGCTGTATGTGGAGACGGGTCTTTACAGAGGTGATTCACGTACAATGAGGTCACGAGGGAGGATCCTGACCCCACAGGACAGGGGTCCTTATAAGAAGAGGAAGTGAGGACACAGACACACACAGAGGGACGGCCGTGTGAGGACTCAGGGAGGAGACACAGTCACACACAGAGGGAAGGCCGTGTGAGGACCCGGGGAGGAGACACAGACACACACACAGAGGGACGGCCGTGTGAGGACCCGGGGAGGAGACACAGACACACACACAGAGGGACGGCCGTGTGAGGACCCAGGGAGGAGACACAGACACACAGAGAGGGACGGCCGTGTGAGGACCCGGGGAGGAGACACAGACACACACACAGAGGGACGGCCATGTGAGGACCCGGGGAGGAGACACAGACACACACACAGAGGGACGGCCGTGTGCGGACCCGGGGAGGAGACACAGACACACACACAGAGGGACGGCCGTGTGAGGACCCAGGGAGGAGACACAGACACACAGAGAGGGACGGCCGTGTGAGGACCCGGGGAGGAGACACAGACACACACAGAGGGACGGCCGTGTGAGGACCCGGGGAGGAGACACAGACACACACACAGAGGGACGGCTGTGTGAGGACCCGGGGAGGAGACGCAGACACACACAGAGGGACGGCCGTGTGCGGACCCGGGGAGGAGACACAGACACACACACAGAGGGACGGCCGTGTGAGGACCCGGGGAGGAGACACAGACACACACAGAGGGACGGCCGTGTGAGGACCCGGGGAGGAGACACAGACACACACACAGAGGGACGGACGTGTGAGGACCCGGGGAGGAGACACAGACACACACAGAGGGACGGCCGTGTGAGGACCCAGGGAAGAGAGGAGACACAGACACACACAGAGGGACGGCCGTGTGAGGACCCGGGGAGGAGACACAGACACACACAGAGGGACGGCCGTGTGAGGACCCGGGGAGGAGACACAGACACACACAGAGGGACGGCCGTGTGAGGACCCGGGGAGGAGACACAGACACACACAGAGGGACGGCCGTGTGAGGACCCGGGGAGGAGACACAGACACACACAGAGGGACGGCCGTGTGCGGACCCGGGGAGGAGACACAGACAGACACAGAGGGACGGCCGTGTGAGGACCCGGGGAGGAGACACAGACACACACAGAGGGAAGGCCGTGTGAGGACCCGGGGAGGAGACACAGACACACACAGAGGGACGGCCGTGTGAGGACCCGGGGAGGAGACACAGACACACACACAGAGGGACGGCTGTGTGAGGACTCGGGGAGGAGACACAGACACACACAGAGGGACGGCCGTGTGAGGACCCAGGGAGGAAACACAGACACACACAGAGGGACGGCCGTGTGCGGACCCGGGGAGGAGACACAGACACACACACAGAGGGACGGCCGTGTGAGGACCCGGGGAGGAGACACAGACACACACAGAGGGACGGCCGTGTGAGGACCCAGGGAGGAGACGGCCGTCTGCACGCCCAGGAGAGAGGCCTTAGAGGGACCCAGCCCTGCCCGCACCGGGCTCAGACTCCAGCCCCCAGGACCAGGGACAATACATGTCTGATGTTTAAGTCACTCAGTCGGTGGGTGCTCTTTGTCTTGAAAGCCCTCCCCCCCCTCCAAAAAAAAAATGATTCACGGTTGTATCAGCCGTTCTCAAGGTCATCTGTAGAGACTTCCCTTTGGCCAATGTGGACAGGAGATGGGTCAGTTACAGAGAGTCTGGTCCTGGAAACCGTGTCCATTTCTCTGCTCGCTCTCCCCTTTTGGCCGTCCTGGGAGGGGGGCGCAGTGCCCGCAAAAGGGAATGATCACTAGAAAGAACAATGCGGGCAGGTTTTCCCTGGAGAAGAGGCATGTGCCGATCTGAGCTGCTTGTCCTCTCAAGCTTTGGTGCCAGTGAAATCCCACGGAAATGAGACTGACGTTGCTGTCAAATGAAAAAAAAAAATGGTCACAAGAGGGGAGCCATCCAAGTTGACCCGGCTTGGAGATGCCAGGTGACTGAATCACCCAGGTTTGCTTGGGACGGTCCCCATTTTCAAGCCCCAGTGACCCCCTGAGCCCCTAGGCCAGGGGTCCCCAAACTACGGCCCGCGGGCCACATGCGGTCCCCTGAGGCCATTTATCCGGCCCCCACCGCACTTCTGGAAGGGGCACCTGTTTCATTGGTGGTCAGTGAGAGGAACATAGTTCCCATTGAAATACTGGTCAGTTTGTTGATTTAAATTTACTTGTTCTTTATTTTAAATATTGTATTTGTTCCCGTTTTGTTTTTTTACTTAAAAAAAAAAAGATATGTGCAGTGTGCATAGGAATTTGTTCATAGTGTTTTTTATACTCTGGCCCTCCAACAGTTTGAGGGGCAGAGAACTGGCCCCCTATGTAAAAAGTTTGGGGACCCCTGCCCTAGGCAATTGGGATAGAATTCACTCAATGGAGACTGTCCTAGAAATGATCAGGAAGGTGCTGGCTGGGCCACCCGCTGGCCTTTCCCTGTGTCTCCCTCACCGGGTAGGTGACCAGCAATAGCTCTCACCACCCCTTGTCTCTGTAAAGACCCGTCTCCAAATACAGCCCCATTCTGTAGTCCTCGGGGTTTAGGACTTCAACAGGCACATTGGCGGGGGTGGGGGACACTGTCAGCCCTTGCTACTCCTAAGGGCACAGCACCTTGGAACTTTTAAGAGGGCCTCTTACTGCAGAGCGGTGACAGGTGTCTGTCATGGGCAGGGTCTGGGTGGCAGGCCCCCCCGGGGACAGCTCGACGAAGAGAACAGCCTAGATGACATCGATCATGCTCACACTGGCTCCTGTTATAGCAGAGGCATCAAGATGCAATGTCACCTGCTTTGATGACGCCGAATCTCTCCAGACAATGATGTGCTGTGAGGTCAGGTACCAATAGGGTCAACTGGCCACGTGGGTCCCCCAACTCTTTCTGAGATTACAGACATCAGATGATCTGAGCTCTAGTCATTCACCAGGCACAGGACGGCCATGAGTCCGGAGATACCGGATTCCCACAATGTTTGGCTCTTGTGGGCTAATCTGCAAACCCCAGCGAGCTTTTGGGGACCGCGATCTTGATCTCAGACCCCCCCAGACTCAGCATGCCTCGTGATCAGTGCGGGAAATGTCACCTCTTAGTATTCACCCCCTCGTCCTGTGACCAATACGTGGAGATGACTTCTGCTGTTGTTGCTTTTGCTTAAAAAAAAACAAACAGCTTTATTTATACGCCCAAAGATGTGCGCACACACATGTTCATTGCCGCGTTACTCATAATTACCAAGCTTTGGAAACAAGGCAAGGATATACCGGATGTATCTAAAATAGAATAGTATTTATGCCCTGGCCGGTTGGCTCAGCGGTAGAGCATCGGCCTAGCGTGCGGAGGACCCGGGTTCGATTCCCGGCCAGGGCACACAGGAGAGGCGCCCATTTGCTTCTCCACCCCTCCGCTGCGCTTTCCTCTCTGTGTCTCTCTTCCCCTCCCGCAGCCAAGGCTCCATTGGAGCAAAGATGTCCCGGGCGCTGGGGATGGCTCCTTGGCCTCTGCCCCAGGCGCTAGAGTGGCTCTGGTCGCAGCAGAGCGACGCCCCGGAGGGGCAGAGCATCGCCCCCTGGTGGGCAGAGCGTCGCCCCTGGTGGGCGTGCCTGGTGGATCCCGGTCGGGCGCATGCGGGAGTCTGTCTGACTGTCTCTCCCTGTTTCCAGCTTCAGAAAAATGAAAAAAAAAGAAAAAAAAAAGAATAGTATTCATCCCTGAAAAAGATGGATATCCTGCCGCTTGCCAGCCCGTGGATTTATCTGAAGACACCCAGACACACTATATAGAAAAGATAAATGCGCCCCCATGTGCGTGGCCACGCTGTTCACCATCGCTGAGATCTGGGGGCAGCCGCAGTACCCGCCCGCCCGTCCTCCGGTTTAGCAGATGGAAGGGCCTCCTGCGGCTCGAATGTTGTTCTTCAAAGGGCAAGTCCCAACCAGAAAAACGCCCCTGGCGTCGGACAGCTCAGCAGGGGACCTCCCGCCACACCTGCTTCTCCTGCGTCTGGTGTGGGGACAGCCTTCTTCCCGTGGGTCAGCCATGCACTTGCAGCCGACCCTTCCAAGCGCAGGGAGCGGGACCCCTGGGAGCCCTGGGGACATGTCCATGGTGCTGTGTGCTTTGTCCTGCATCTGGGCGCTTCCCGGGGACCCAAAAGTTGTGTCTCCATGCGGCAACGGGCGTTTTATTGCGGCAACGGGCGTATTTCAATGCGGCAACAAACGTATTTCAATGCGGCAACAGGCATATTTCCGTACGGCAACGGACATGTTTCAATGCGGCAATGGGGTCTGGAATGCCCGCTGCCTTTGTGTTGGGCGGGGTTGGGGAGGGAGGCCCCCCTCCCTTGCCACCCAACGGGGCAGGGGCAGGGGGGGGGAGGGAGGACACGAAGTGGGGAGGAGAGAGCCCGCCGCCGACCATCCTGGATTTTACGTCCTGACCACAGTGGGTGTAAGTGGAAATATCCCTGGGTGGGTTTGTGTGAATTAAAACGTTTATAGAGCCCCAGGCTCCTGTAACCTCTTAGGCATGTTATTAAAGTCCCGTTAGTGTAAACACGGGGGTTGTAACCCTGCCGGGCCCCAGCACCAATTAAAATCATAAAAAACAAGGGTCTGCCACAGAGCGAAGAGTGTTTGGCAAAGGCTCCGGCCGGGGAGGGGGTGGGAGGGGGGGGCTCCGGGAGGGAGGGAGGGGAGGGGGGTCCGGCCCAGAGGCAGGGGTGTTGGCCAAGGGCACTGCTGTGCTTGGGGACAAAGACGTCTTCTGTGTGAGCTCCTAGGACTGGGGTGCAGCTTACGGCAGGGAGGGGGGGGGCCTTTGGCTAAGACGGGACCACGGAGAGGCTTTGAGGGTCAGCAAGTGATGTTGTGGACACAGTGTGCGCATGGTAGGTGTGCCCCTATCCATCAGGCACCCCGAGATGGAGGAGGCATGGGCGGGCTCCTCGCCCCCAATGCCCCAGGTCTGCAAGGGAGGGGACAGGGCTGTCCCCTGGGGAAAGAAGGGCTCGCCGAAGCCCCTGATGTTTCCGGGGGAGGGGCACAGACAGAGGTCTGGCAGATTCTGCACGCCATCAGAGGTGGGGACGTGGTCTCACGAGGGGCTTGTGGCCCGGGTTCGGGAGAGGAGCTCACACGCTGTGCTCCCTGGCTGGTCCCGTGAGCTGTGTGTGTTGTCCACCTTCACCCTGCCTTGTCCATGGTCAGCGTCACCTACCTGTTCTGTGCCCGCCTGGCACACCCCGCCTTGTGCCAAAGGACCCTCGCCCACAGCCCCATGTCTTTCCTCTGTCCCTCCCTTTCCTTCCCAAGCCCCCTCCCTGACCCTCCCCAGGTCCCAAGATGCAATTGTTCCTTCCCTCCGTTTCCTGGGGAGCGGTCATCCCACACCGTGCTGTCGGGAGGCCCGGGAGGCCACAGGAACATCAGCCACAGGCGTGAACGTCCATTGCAGACCCAGAAGGACATTCAGAGCAGGTGACTGGAGACCCTCCCGCGTTTAGACACGCCGGGAGGGGGCGTGCGGCCGCCAGCTCCGTGTCTGGGCTCGCTCACCTTCCCTCCTCGGGGACCCCTGTGAGGTCACCAGGTGTTTCTGAGTGCCCCCCCCCCCGTGTGGGAGGCGTTGGGGGGGGGGCGCCTCCCCGGCCCGGAGTCCCGAGACATGCTAAGTGTAAGTGACAGGTGGGCCGGCGCAGAGCCCCGAGGTCGGCCGCTTCTGGTGGGCAGGCCCGCCCGGCGTGGTGGGGAGGTCAGGACGCGGCATCTTAAACCCATTTTCTGCCTCTGTGTCACGGTCCCTCCCGGGGGTCCCCTCCCCCCCCCCACACGTCATTTTCTAGCTCATGAATATTTCTCTGCAATATCAATCCATGTGTTTCCGATTGGACGGCGGCTGGAAACTCCGTGGGTCACTCTGATTTTTTTTTTGTCTTTATTTTTTCTTACGGGGTCGACATTCGTTTTAGGAGATGAGAGGTCAGGCCGGGGTCTGACAACTTGTCGGCGAGGTTCTCGGGGTGAAAAGTCCAGGCATCCAGATGTCCAACATTGTGAGCACACATGTTGTCTGTGTCCACTCCGGGTGCACAGACAGGGACAGGCCTGGTCCCTTTGCTCATGCAGTGCCCTGCAGCCATGTCCGTACCCCGTGCCGAGGTGACGCCTGTCCTTCAACACCCCCTGCAAGGCCAAGGAACGGAGCGCGGACAGGCCCACAGCCAAGACGCAGTGACCAAGCCTCGGCCAACTGAGGACAGATGGGAGCTTTCAGCAAGAAAACATTTAAGTGGGACCTCCAGCCGATTTATTACAGGAAGATTCTTTTTTGTGTGTGACAGAGACAGAGAGAGGGACAGACAGACAGAAAGGGAGAGAGATGAGAAGCATCAATTCTTTGTTGTGGCTCCTTAGTTGTTCATTGATTGCTTTCTCATATGTGCCTTGACCGGGGGGCTACAGCAGACTGAGTAACTCCTTGCTCGAGCCAGCGACCTTGGGTTCAAGCTGGTGAGCTTTGCTCAAACCAGATGAGCCCGCACTCAACCTGGCGACCTCCGGTTCTCGAACCTGGGTCCTCCGCATTCCAGTTTGACGCTCTATCCACTGCGCCACCGCCTGGTCAGGCAGAAATTTCATTTTTAATAGGTTGATGGTCAGGGGCTCTGTCCCCAGGGGCTTAGATGTCGGCTCTCGCTTGTGCATGGGAATATGCAACATCCACCTCCAGGAAGAGGCGGTGGAGATGCCCACTGAGGGCACACATGGGTCTTGTCCTTCAGACGGTGGTCATATCCGCTATCTGTGCATCTACAGACATGGGCACTCCCACCTGTTACATTTTTTTCCTAATCTGCATTCCTCCTGAAACCCAACACCTGTCCTCTGTGGCGGGTTTCAGTGTCAATAAGACACCTGTGTGCACTCAACACCTGTCCTCTGTGGCTGGTTTCAGTGGCAGGGAGACACCTGTGTGCACTCAACACCTGTCCTCTGTGGCGGGTTTCAGTGGTAACAAGACACCTGTGTGCACTCAACACCTGTCCTCTGTGGCTGGTTTCAGTGACAATGAGACACCTGTGTGCACTCAACACCTGTCCTCTGTGGTGGGTTTCAGTGACAACGAGACACCTGTGTGCACTCAACACCTGTCCTCTGTGGCGGGTTTCAGTGACAACGAGACACTTGTGTGCACTCAACACCTGTCCTCTGTGGCTGGTTTCAGTGTCAGGGAGACACCTGTGTGCACTCAACACCTGTGTGCACTCAACACCTGTCCTCTGTGGCTGGTTTCAGTGGCAACAAGACACCTGTGTGCACTCAACACCTGTCCTCTGTGGCTGCTTTCAGTGACAACAAGACACCTGTGTGCACTCAACACCTGTCCTCTGTGGCTGGTTTCAGTGACAACGAGACACCTGTGTGCACTCAACACCTGTCCTCTGTGGCGGGTTCCAGTGACAACAAGACACCTGTGTGCACCGAACACCTGTCCTCTGTGGCTGGTTTCAGTGACAATGAGACACCTGTGTGTTCTCAACACCTGTCCTCTGTGGCTGGTTTCAGTGGCAATGAGACACCTGTGTGCACTCAACACCTGTCCTCTGTGGCTGGTTTCAGTGGCAACAAGACACCTGTGTGCACTCAACACCTGTCCTCTGTGGTGGGTTTCAGTGACAATGAGACACCTGTGTGCACTCAACACCTGTCCTCTGTGGCGGGTTTCAGTGACAACAAGACACCTGTGTGCACTCAACACCTGTCCTCTGTGGCTGGTTTCAGTGACAACAAGACACCTGTGTGCACTGAACACCTGTCCTCTGTGGCTGGTTTCAGTGACAATGAGACACCTGTGTGTTCTCAACACCTGTCCTCTGTGGCTGGTTTCAGTGACAACAAGACACCTGTGTGCACTCAACACCTGTCCTCTGTGGCGGGTTTCAGTGGCAATGAGACACCTGTGTGCACTCAACACCTGTCCTCTGTGGCTGGTTTCAGTGACAACAAGACACCTGTGTGTTCTCAACACCTGTCCTCTGTGGCTGGTTTCAGTGACAATGAGACACCTGTGTGCACTGAACACCTGTCCTCTGTGGCTGGTTTCAGTGACAATGAGACACCTGTGTGCACTCAACACCTGTCCTCTGTGGCTGGTTTCAGTGACAATGAGACACCTGTGTGCACTCAACACCTGTCCTCTGTGGCTGGTTTCAGTGACAACAAGACACCTGTGTGCACTCAACACCTGTCCTCTGTGGCGGGTTTCAGTGGCAACGAGACACCTGTGTGCACTCAACACCTGTCCTCTGTGGCTGGTTTCAGTGGTAACGAGACACCTGTGTGCACTCAACACCTGTCCTCTGTGGCGGGTTTCAGTGACAGCAAGACACCTGTGTGCACTCAACACCTGTCCTCTGTGGCTGGTTTCAGTGGAAACGAGACACCTGTGTGCACTCAACACCTGTCCTCTGTGGCGGGTTTCAGTGACAGCAAGACACCTGTGTGCACTCAACACCTGTCCTCTGTGGCGGGTTTCAGTGACAATGAGACACCTGTGTGTTCTCAACACCTGTCCTCTGTGGCTGGTTTCAGTGGCAATGAGACACCTGTGTGCACTCAACACCTGTCCTCTGTGGTGGGTTTCAGTGACAACAAGACACCTGTGTGCACTCAACACCTGTCCTCTGTGGCTGGTTTCAGTGACAACGAGACACCTGTGTGCACTCAACACCTGTCCTCTGTGGCGGGTTTCAGTGACAACAAGACACCTGTGTGCACTCAACACCTGTCCTCTGTGGCAGGTTTCAGTGACAACAAGACACCTGTGTGCACTCAACACCTGTCCTCTGTGGCTGGTTTCAGTGACAATGAGACACCTGTGTGCACTCAACACCTGTCCTCTGTGGCGGGTTTCAGTGGTAACAAGACACCTGTGTGCACTCAACACCTGTCCTCTGTGGCTGGTTTCAGTGACAACGAGACACCTGTGTGCACTCAACACCTGTCCTCTGTGGCGGGTTCCAGTGACAACAAGACACCTGTGTGCACCGAACACCTGTCCTCTGTGGCTGGTTTCAGTGACAATGAGACACCTGTGTGTTCTCAACACCTGTCCTCTGTGGCTGGTTTCAGTGGCAATGAGACACCTGTGTGCACTCAACACCTGTCCTCTGTGGCTGGTTTCAGTGGCAACAAGACACCTGTGTGCACTCAACACCTGTCCTCTGTGGTGGGTTTCAGTGACAATGAGACACCTGTGTGCACTCAACACCTGTCCTCTGTGGCGGGTTTCAGTGACAACAAGACACCTGTGTGCACTCAACACCTGTCCTCTGTGGCTGGTTTCAGTGACAACAAGACACCTGTGTGCACTCAACACCTGTCCTCTGTGGCTGGTTTCAGTGACAATGAGACACCTGTGTGTTCTCAACACCTGTCCTCTGTGGCTGGTTTCAGTGACAACAAGACACCTGTGTGCACTCAACACGTGTCCTCTGTGGCGGGTTTCAGTGGCAATGAGACACCTGTGTGCACTCAACACCTGTCCTCTGTGGCTGGTTTCAGTGACAACAAGACACCTGTGTGTTCTCAACACCTGTCCTCTGTGGCTGGTTTCAGTGACAATGAGACACCTGTGTGCACTGAACACCTGTCCTCTGTGGCTGGTTTCAGTGACAATGAGACACCTGTGTGCACTCAACACCTGTCCTCTGTGGCTGGTTTCAGTGACAATGAGACACCTGTGTGCACTCAACACCTGTCCTCTGTGGCTGGTTTCAGTGACAACAAGACACCTGTGTGCACTGAACACCTGTCCTCTGTGGCGGGTTTCAGTGGTAACAAGACACCTGTGTGCACTCAACACCTGTCCTCTGTGGCTGGTTTCAGTGGCAACGAGACACCTGTGTGCACTCAACACCTGTCCTCTGTGGCGGGTTTCAGTGACAACAAGACACCTGTGTGCACTCAACACCTGTCCTCTGTGGCTGGTTTCAGTGGCAACGAGACACCTGTGTGCACTCAACACCTGTCCTCTGTGGCGGGTTTCAGTGACAGCAAGACACCTGTGTGCACTCAACACCTGTCCTCTGTGGCGGGTTTCAGTGACAATGAGACACCTGTGTGTTCTCAACACCTGTCCTCTGTGGCTGGTTTCAGTGGCAATGAGACACCTGTGTGCACTCAACACCTGTCCTCTGTGGTGGGTTTCAGTGACAAAAAGACACCTGTGTGCACTCAACACCTGTCCTCTGTGGCTGGTTTCAGTGACAACGAGACACCTGTGTGCACTCAACACCTGTCCTCTGTGGCGGGTTTCAGTGACAACAAGACACCTGTGTGCACTCAACACCTGTCCTCTGTGGCAGGTTTCAGTGACAACAAGACACCTGTGTGCACTCAACACCTGTCCTCTGTGGCTGGTTTCAGTGACAATGAGACACCTGTGTGCACTCAACACCTGTCCTCTGTGGCGGGTTTCAGTGGTAACAAGACACCTGTGTGCACTCAACACCTGTCCTCTGTGGCTGGTTTCAGTGACAATGAGACACCTGTGTGTTCTCAACACCTCTCCTCTGTGGCTGGTTTCAGTGGCAACAAGACACCTGTGTGCACTCAACACCTGTCCTCTGTGGTGGGTTTTAGTGGCAGCAAGACACCTGTGTGTACTCAACACCTGTCCTCTCTGGCTGGTTTCAGTGGCAGCAAGACACCTGTGTGCACTCCCTTCCACGCCAGGCTTCTCCGTCAAGTTGGATAAACGACGTTTGAATCGCGAGGTGGCTCTTTCTATGCCTTGAACGGACGGCCTCTGTGGGTTTGATTCCAAACCTCTCCGACTACCTCTGACTTTTCTTCAACTCCGAAGCTCACAAGCAGAAACGATACACGTGACCTGCTGACCGCTGACCGGTGTTTTCCGTGAAGCTGGGGCTTCCGTTTGAGGGTAAACGAGGGACCCTCTGAAAAACCGGTGACGCCCACGACCTGCTTTGATCACGTGGCCCCTGCTTCTCTGAATAAAGGCTCTACTTGTGCCGACGGAACCCCAAAGCCACCTCCAGCGTCTTGGCGAGCAGGTCACGTCATGGCTGAGAGACTGAGATCAGGGAGATGTACGTAGAACGTGAGCTCATCCACGGGGCTTTTGCGGGGTTATCACATGAGCTCGTGAGGGACTTGATTAATGGGCTTTGTTCTAAACTCTGTGTGCAAAATGGTACCCTTCATTTTCACCTACCCCTTGCAGTCACCTTTGACCAGAAAAGAGCTTATATATCAAGGTATTTGTCACCTACGTGGGGACAGTGCCCGCCACCATGAGGACTCTTTGTTCTAAAGGATGAGAGGCGGTGTGAGATGGTCCTCCCGTATTCTGGCTGTTCCCAGGTGCCTCCACGGAGTCCCACCCTCCAGCGCCTGGTCACTGCCCAAAAGAGCCACCCCACCAGCCCAGGACGCTTGAGACGGAAAGAAATGTTCCTTTGTTTTCAGGCGCTGGATTCCGGGGCTGTTTGTTACGTCACACATGCTAGCTAGCTGTTGCGTACACACATTTTTCTAGCTTAATTAAGACGAACGTGTTGATTTCCATTTTCATAACGTCAGAAGCAACTTGGCCAACAGCACGGTCGCCCGTTCAGTCCTGGGGTCTGTGGCTCCATCCTGAAAACACCGGCTCAAACTTCGGGTTATGAGTATAGATAGAGAAGCAATCAATGGACATACAGCTAAGTGGAACAGTGAGTTGATGCTTTCTCTCTCTCTCTCTTTCTCTCCCTCTCTCCCTTCCCCCCCAAATCGAAATGAGCTGCATTCTTGCCTTGTAAGGCACACAATAATATTTGAACGTCAAGTTAGCATTTGTAAACAGCCTATTGAAAAACAATATTTCAGGTGACTCAGAAGATCGTAGCTCTAGGCACAGAAATAGCACCTGATTCGTGAATTCACTCGTGACGAATGCACCCCCCCCACACACACCAATCAACATCCTTGTGCTCCTTTTGGGCACATGACTCAATTTCAAGGGGGCCCATGCTCCCGCCAAGGGGTGCCCTATACGTATGCGGCGAAGGGAACAAAGAAAAACAAGGTCTGAACTGTCCCCCTTGATGTGGCTTTTTACCAGCCCATCGTTGATTAAAAATGGTATTTAGTGCAATTTTATACATTCCCCCAGCGGGTTACAAATGAATAATTTGCCATATTTATTTGCGCGCTGTCTATGCGGGGCCGTCAATTATTCATGAACGCACTTATCGCGTATAAATAATAAAATCCCCGTCTCCTAATGCAACCGACGGGGCCACGCTCACACGCGAAGAACCGCTCATGAATAATGGAGTGGGCGGAGGATGAGATAGTGTTCTGGGGGATGCCCACAGTTTCCTTGTTATACGAAGCCTTCCAAGGAAGCCCTGGGGTGTGGTGACTTTGCCGTTGGGACCGGGAGTGTGGGTGGGACGCGGGTGTCCTTCGGTGCTGCGCAGGCAGGTGAAGGGGTGTTTGCCAGGAAGACACCGACGTGCAGAGTGGGGTGACAGGGATGCTTTTGCGTCTCAGCCTCCACAGAGGGCAGCTAGGGTGGACAGACCATTCCATCTCTGCTGGATGTCCTGCGCGGGGCCAACGTGAGTCACCTACATAAGGTCCCGGGAGGTGTAGCTACCTTCCCGACCGATGACCCGGCAACCCCGCTTCTGGGGTGGAGACTCCCCCCAAAATGGAAAACGGACACGCAAGGATATTTGCATAGCTGCGATCCCGGCGGCGTGACCCTCAATAGCCGAAACGTAGAAACAAGCCAAATGTCCACGGACGGACGGACAAATGGACGGATGGATGAACAAAATGAGGTCCATCCACAGGACGGAGTCAGATTAGCCCGACCTGTGGTGGCGCCGTGGATAAAGCCTTGACCTGGAAATGCTGAGGTCGCCGGTTCGAAACCCTGGGCTTGCCCGGTCAAGGCACATATGGGAGTTGATGCTTCCAGCTCCTTCCCACTTCTAAAGATGAATAAATAAAATCTAAAAAAAAAAAAAAGAATGGAATATGATTTATCCTTAATTCCTTCCTTCCTTCCTTCCTTCCTCCCTCCCTCCCTCCCTCCTTCCCTCCCTCTCTTCCTCCCTTCCTTCCTTCCATTTATCCATCATCCATTCACCCATGCATCCATTATCTATCTATCTATCTAGCTATCTATCTATCTATCTATCCATCTATCATTTATCTACCTATCTATCTATCTATATATCATATCTATCTATCTATCATCTGTCTGTATCTATTTATTATCTATCTATCTATCTGTCTGTCTGTCTGTCTATCTATCTATCTATCTACCTATCTATGTATCTATCTAATCTATCTATCTATCTATCTATCTATCTATCTATCTATCTATCATCTATCTCTATCTATCATCTGTCTCTATTTATTATCTATCTATCTATCTCTATCTATCTAATCTATCTATTTATCATCTGTCTCTATCTATTATCTATCTATCTATCATCTATCATCTATCTATCCTATCTATATATCATATCATATCTATCTATCTGTCTCTATTATCTATCTATCTAATCTATCTATCTATCTGTCTCTATCTATTATCTATCTATCTAATCTATCTGTCTCTATCTATGTATCTATCTGTCTATCTATCATCTGTCTCTATCATCTATCTATCTACCTATCTATCATCTATCTAACATCTATCTACATCTATCTATATAACATCTATCTATCTACCCATCATCTATCTATCTATCTATCTATCTATCTATCTATCTATCTATCTATCTATCATCTGTCTCTATCTATTATCTATCTATCTATCTATCTATCTATCTATCTATCTATCTATCTATCTAATCTATCTATCACCTTCTATCTATGTTTCTCTCTACCTACTAATTGACACCCACCGTGATTTGACCCTCCAGAGGTCCCTTGGCGATATCCACAGACACTTTTGGTTTTTCTTGTGAGGGTCATGCTTTCTCTGCATATAAAATCCAGCTTAAAAACAGACCCCCAATACCCTCTTCACTGAAGCCCCGTGGCCCGTTGTTAGGGGAGACCGTCACCAACGCACAACCGCGTGGACGGCTTGTTTTGGGGGGGGGGGAGGGCAGGGGCTGCAGAAACCAACGCGGGCTTCCAGGATTCTCTGGGGCTTTAGTGAGTCACCGA
Organism: Saccopteryx leptura; assembly: GCF_036850995.1. NCBI lineage: Eukaryota > Metazoa > Chordata > Mammalia > Chiroptera > Emballonuridae > Saccopteryx > Saccopteryx leptura. The sequence goes on along the minus strand of NW_027095713.1, from coordinate 327,114 downwards.
GGCCGTCCTTGGGGGACGCCCGGAGTCATTGTGAGGGAGATAAAGGGCTGGCAGGGGACCAGCTGGGCGGGGGGCCAGGGCCTTTTGTGCAGCCTCTTTCGTATTCAAATCGACCACCTTCTCGCCTGGCTCTCTGCTTCCCAAACACACTGGTCCTTGGGGTGTGGGGTGGGGGTGCGGAGCTAGCACCAGCGGAGGGCTGGGCTCCCAGCTCCCAGACCCACAGTGACCCCCGTACTTTCCAAGCAGGCCCCCCCAAGAGAGTCCTCGCACCCGGGGGGGGGGAGGACCCGCGTCCTCTGCGCCCCCCCGTCGTGTTGGTGCCGACAGGGGGAGACCACAGAAGCTCGGCTGTGTGCTGTGCAGAAATCATCGGTTCTATCGGCCGCCTAAACTTCTGCCTCCGAAATCAATGTGCTGAAATCAGGAGACTAGGATACTCATGTTGGTCTAAATTGTTGTCTTTATTTTTTTTTAACATTTAAAATTTATTTATTTATTTATTTATTTATTTATTCATTTTTAGAGAGGAGAGAGAGAGGGAGAGAGAGGAGAGAAAGACAGAGAGAGAGAGAGAAGGGGGGAGGAGCTGGAAGCCTCAACTCCCATATGTGCCTTGACCAGGCAAGCCCAGGGTTTTGAACCGGCGACCTCAGCGTTTCCAGGTCGACGCTTTATCCACTGCGCCACCACAGGTCAGGCTTTTTAAACATTTTTTTTTTTTTTTTTGTATTTTTCTGAAGCTGGAAACGGGGAGAGACAGTCAGACAGACTCCCGCATGCGCCCGACCGGGATCCACCCGGCACGCCCACCAGGGGGCGACGCTCTGCCCACCAGGGGGTGATGCTCTGCCCCTCCGGGGGTCGCTCTGCCGCCACCAGAGCCACTCTAGCGCCTGGGGCAGAGGCCAAGGAGCCATCCCCAGCGCCTGGGCCATCTTTGCTCCAATGGAGCCTCGGTTGCGAGAGGGGAAGAGAGAGACAGAGAGGAAGGAGGGGGGAAGGGTGGAGAAGCAGATGGGTGCTTCTCCTGTGTGCCCTAGCCAGGAATCGCACCCGGGACTTCTGCACACCAGGCCGACGCTCTACCACTGAGCCAACCGGCCAGGGCCTTTTTTTTTTTTTAACATTTTTAATGCACCGAATGGGCCCTCCGAGACTCCCAGTGACCTCCGTGTCTTTATTGCGTCTTTCCCGATTGCGCATGGGAGGGTGTTTAAACCCCTCGCCTTGGAGATGCCCGGCCAGCAATCGCAGGGGGTGAGTGGGGGGCTGCCCGTTCCAAGGTCTGGCCTTTTCAATGCCTGCCCATTCCGGGCAGTGGGGGGCGGAGGGCATAAAATTTCCTGCAAACCTTTGCAGAATGTGTCATCTCTTCCCAACCTGAACACGAACACAGCCCCTTGGCAGAGGTCTGACACGGAGACATTTGAATCCTGCAAACGTCCTTGTCATTCTGGGGACACATGGCTGACACAGACCAAGGTGGAGATGTTGCCAAACTGGTGCCAGAATGACTGGACAGGGGAGAGAAAGCTCACAGACGGTTTGTTGATCGACACGTTTCATCCGGCACGTGTTTGTTGAGCGGCTAGTATGTTGCAGGCGCTGAGAGGGACACTGGGGACGTAGAGCTTCCAGGTGCCTGCTGGGGTGTCGTGAAATCTGCTGACCCTGTGCCTGGCCCCTTGGAAGGGACAGAGCTGGGGACATGCACCCCCCACCCCCCACCCCAGGTTATGTGATCTTGGATATTTAAGCGAAAGGAGTTTTTTTTTGTTTGGTTTTTTTTTTCTAAAGCTGGAAACGGGGAAAGACAGTCAGACAGACTCCCGCATGCACCCAACCGGGATCCACCCGGCACACCCACCAGGGGGCGACGCTCTGCCCACCAGGGGGTGATGCTCTGCCCCTCCGGGGCGTCGCTCTGCCGCGACCAGAGCCACTCTAGCGCCTGGGGCAGAGGCCAAGGAGCCATCCCCAGCGCCCGGGCCATCTTTGCTCCAATGGAGCCTCGGCTGCGGGAGGGGAAGAGAGAGACAGAGAGGAAGGAGAGGGGAAGGGGTGGAGAAGCAGATGGGTGCTTCTCCTGTGTGCCCTGGCCGGGAATCGAACCCAGGACCCCTGCACGCCAGGCCGATGCTCTACCACTGAGCCAACCGGCCAGGGCCAAGCAGAAGGAGTTTGACAAAACAGGACCAGCAGGAAAGCTGCTCTGACCCTCCCATCCCTGGTCCTTCACCCCGGAAACAGGTCATAAGATGCCCAAGTGCGGGGTCCCCTCCTTGCACCTGGCAGTGAGGGGCGTCCTTGTGTCCGAGAAGAATCTAACGGACAGGACTCCTACGTGTCCGCGCTTCCCTGCAGTTCCCTCACAGAAGCTGCGTGACCTCTCTGGTGTCCCCACGACTGTCCCCTGTCCTTTAAACCCAGCACAAGACACGTGGGTCAGCCGTGTCTCCTAAGGCCCCGGGTCGTGCAGAAGTTACACTCAATACACTGCACGCTTCTCTTCTGCTCATCGGTCACTTTGACATTCAGACCCAGCCAGGGGCCCTCGGAGGGTCATGAGACACGGTTTATCCCCTCCTGTGGTCCCCGGTGTCCCCACGGAGCCTGGATTCTGTGGGCATTCTTAGTAACGCTGCCGTGCCCGTGGGTTTTGATGAGAAGGGACTTGTGTGTTGGCGGGGAAGTTTGCTGCCAGCCTGACACAGAGGTGAGTGAATGTGGGCAGAGAGGGTCAGGTTTTGACAAGAAGGGACTTGTGTGTTGGTGGGAAGGTTCGCTGCTGGCCTGACACAGAGGTTGAGTGAATGTGGGCAGAGAGGGTCAGGTTTTGATGAGAAGGGACTTGTGTGTTGGTGGGAAGGTTCGCTGCTGGCCTGACACAGAGGTGAGTGAATGTGGGCAGAGAGGGTCAGGTTTTGATGAGAAGGGACTTGTGTGTTGGCGGGGAGGTTTGCTGCCGGCCTGACACAGAGGTCGAGTGAATGTGGGCAGAGAGGGTCAGGTTTTGATGAGAAGGGACTTGTGTGTTGGTGGGAAGGTTCGCTGCTGGCCTGACACAGAGGTCGAGTGAATGTGGGCAGAGAGGGTCAGGTTTTGACGAGAAAGGACTTGTATGTTGGTGGGAAGGTTCGCTGCTGGCCTGACACAGAGGTTGAGTGAATATGAGTAGAAAGGTTCAGGTTTTGATGAGAAGGGACTTGTGCATTGGCGGGAAGGTTCGCCGCTGGCCTGACACAGAGGTCGAGTGAATGTGGGCAGAGAGGGTCAGGTTTTGACGAGAAGGGACTTGTGTGTTGGCGGGGAGGTTTGCTGCCAGCCTGACACAGAGGTGAGTGAATGTGGGCAGAGAGGGTCAGGTTTTGATGAGAAGGGACTTGTGTGTTGGCGGGGAGGTTTGCTGCCGGCCTGACACAGAGGTCGAGTGAATATGGATAGAGAGGGTCAGGTTTTGATGAGAAGGGACTTGTGCATTGGCGGGAAGGTTCACTGCCGGCCTGACACAGAGGTTGAGTGAATGTGGGCAGAGAGGGTCAGGTTTTGATGAGAAGGGACTTGTGTGTTGGTGGGAAGGTTCGCTGCTGGCCTGACACAGAGGTCGAGTGAATGTGGGCAGAGAGGGTCAGGTTTTGACAAGAAGGGACTTGTGTGTTGGTGGGAAGGTTCGCTGCTGGCCTGACACAGAGGTCGAGTGAATGTGGGCAGAGAGGGTCAGGTTTTGATGAGAAGGGACTTGTGTGTTGGTGGGAAGGTTCGCTGCTGGCCTGACACAGAGGTGAGTGAATGTGGGCAGAGAGGGTCAGGTTTTGATGAGAAGGGACTTGTGTGTTGGCGGGGAGGTTTGCTGCCGGCCTGACACAGAGGTCGAGTGAATGTGGGCAGAGAGGGTCAGGTTTTGATGAGAAGGGACTTGTGTGTTGGTGGGAAGGTTCGCTGCTGGCCTGACACAGAGGTTGAGTGAATGTGGGCAGAGAGGGTCAGGTTTTGACAAGAAGGGACTTGTGTGTTGGTGGGAAGGTTCGCTGCTGGCCTGACACAGAGGTCGAGTGAATATGAGTAGAAAGGGTCACGTTTTGATGAGAAGGGACTTGTGCATTGGCGGGAAGGTTCGCCGCTGGCCTGACACAGAGGTCGAGTGAATGTGGGCAGAGAGGGTCAGGTTTTGACGAGAAGGGACTTGTGTGTTGGCGGGGAGGTTTGCTGCCAGCCTGACACAGAGGTGAGTGAATGTGGGCAGAGAGGGTCAGGTTTTGATGAGAAGGGACTTGTGTGTTGGCGGGGAGGTTTGCTGCCGGCCTGACACAGAGGTCGAGTGAATATGGATAGAGAGGGTCAGGTTTTGATGAGAAGGGACTTGTGCATTGGCGGGAAGGTTCACTGCCGGCCTGACACAGAGGTTGAGTGAATGTGGGCAGAGAGGGTCAGGTTTTGATGGGAAGGGACTTGTGTGTTGGTGGGAAGGTTCGCCACTGGCCTGACACACAGGTCGAGTGAATGTGGGCAGAGAGGGTCAGGTTCTGACAAGAAGGAACTTCTGTGTTGGCAGGGAGGTTCGCTGTCAGCCTGACACAGAGGTGAGTGAATGTGGGCAGAGAGGGTCAGGATCTGACGAGAAGGGACTTGTGCGTTGGTGGGGAGGTCCGCTACCGGCCTGACACAGAAGTTGAGTGAATGTGGGCAGAGAGCATTAGGTTCTGATGAGAAGGGACTTGTGTGTTGGTGGGGAGGTCCGCTACCGGCCTGACACAGAGGTCGAGTGAATGTGGGCAGAGAGGGTCAGGGCAGTGCTGTACGTGATGAATGGCGAGGAAGGGGCCCGGAGAGCAGTGGGCACAGCTCGCAGTGGTGACAGCGTGGGCTGGTCCACGCCGAGGAAGGTCAGAGGGCAGAGTGCAACCAGCCAAGAGAAGGTCATGGCGGTCACCAGCGTGCAGTGCGCCTCCGGCGTGTCTGAGGGAGGACGCATTGCGTAGGGCTGTTCCCCGGGAGACACACAGGGACACGGTTGTTAGCCGATGAGAAACGGGGAGCTGGGAGAAGCCCCACGGCTCCGGGGGACGGTGTCTGCTCTCACCAAATCCTTGGACGCCCGTTTCCAGGTAACGAGACCAAAAGGCACAGGAGAGAAGTCTAATTTCTTTGGAGAGCGGACAAATCGACGGGCGTCGTTGCTGTAATCGCTGTGTCCTAGACAGCGCGGAAAGACGCGTCAGAAGTAATTACCGGATCTGAGGAGAGACAGGAAAAAAAAACAAAAAAAAACCCAATGAGGAAAAAAACTGGTCACTGGCCAAAAATCTTTGGGGAGAAAAATAATGGAAAGATGAGGGGAAAAAAATGGGAAACATATGAACGTGTCATAGTGCCGTCGCAAGGGAAGGGAAGACAGAGCACCCAGGAATCAAGGCGGCAGGAAAGGCATCGAAGCCCGTCTTCCCGCGGCACCGAAAACCCTGTTCAAGGGAGAAGCCCCCTGTGCGTCTCTGGACGGGAAAGTTGAACTTCCTAAGCATGTCAGCATTTCCCGAATTAAAAACACCGGCTCCATCCTTGGAGGGCGGCGGGGGAGATTGTTCTGTCTTTTTTTAATTTGGAAAAAACGGTAGAGCGTCCGTGGCTGGCACACAGCGAGTCGTTTCTGCGGAACGGCGGAGAAAGGGGAATGTGCATTAGCAGACGATAAAACGCTCTAATAAAGACACACACACACACACACACACACACACACACACACACACACACAAAATAAAAGCCGTCACGGACCGGCAGATGAAAAAGATCAATTCACAACGATGAAGACGTATCTGGGGGAATTTATGATGTGTGGAGGAGCTTTGCCTAATTCATTCCATAAAAAAAAAAAAAAAAAGAAAAGAAAAGAAAGAAAGAAAGAAAATATCCGAGACTTCGGCACGTCAGAAAATAGACACTCAATTAAAGGAAGCAAGAGGAAACAGATGGAAAATGCATTACACGCCGAGAACATCCTCTGAGCGCCGGGGGCTGTTTCGAATAAAAAGCCACGTTCCCCAGTAAAAAAGAAATAAGAAGAAGAAGAAATCAGCCAGGAGGCAGGAGAGGAGACAAATGGCCAGTAATCAAAAGAAAATGTTCAACTTCAGTCGACATTATGGAAAAACTTTCTCTTAAAGCAAAGAGACCCCCTCCAAGTCTTACACAGAACAGGGGCTTTTTTTTCTCTCCCCCCCCTGCACATGATACCACACGCGTGTGCACGGTGTGCGCGGAAGGCGGTGATCCGATGAGGGCCATCTTTTGGGGGCGTGTGGTGTACGCAGTCGAGTGCCTTTATTTCTTTTTATTTTTTATTTTGTTTTTTTTTACAGAGACAGAGAGAGAGTCAGAGAGAGGGATAGACAGGGACAGACAGACAGGAAGGGAGAGAGACGAGAAGCATCAATTCTTCATTGTGACAACTTAGTTGTTCATTGATTGCTCTCTCATATGTGCCTTGACCGTGGGGCTACAGCAGAACGAGTGACCCCTTGCTCGAGCCAGAGACCTTGGGTCCAAGCTGGTGAGCTTTTGGTCAAACAGGATGAGCCCGCGCTCAAGCTGGCGACCTCGGGGTCTCGAACCTGGGTCCTCCGCATCCCCGTCCGACACCCTATCCACTGCGCCACCACCTGGTCAGGCACGAGTGCCTTTAAATGCAGCTACCGCCTGACCTGTGGTGGCGCAGTGGATAAAGCGTTGACCTGGAAATGCTGAGGTCGCCGGTTTGAAACCCTGGGCTTGCCTGGTCAAGGCACATATGGGAGTTGATGCTTCCAGCTCCTCCCCACCTTCTCTCTGTGTCTCTCTCTCCTCTCTCCTTCTTCCTTTCTCTCTCCTCTCTAAAATGAATAAATAAAATTAAAAAAAAAATAAAATAAACCTGAACTTGCTGTGGTGGCACAGGAGATAAAGCATTGACTTAGAACGCTGAGGTCGCCGGGTCAAAACCCTGGGCTTGCCCGGTCAAGGCACAGACGAGAAGCAATTACTACGAGTTGATGCTTCCAGCTCCTCCCCACCTTCTCGCTCTCTGTCTCTGTCTCTCTCTCTCCTCTCTAAAAATGAATAAAAATAAAAATAAATGCAGCCACCTCCCACTCTCTGATCGAGAAATGGCCTTGCTGTGACTGCAGGTCCCTGTACCAGGAGGAGGGAGTGCGTTCGTAGGGACGCGGCCCGCCCAGTCGTGATGGAAAACGTGGAATGTGGGTGGGAACTGATCCCCAATGAGCCTGAGAGACGCCGGGGCCCAGGTCACCTAGCCAACAAGGGCAGAGTCTGGACGCAGTCCCCGAGACAAAGTCCCCGTGACTGTGCCCAGGACAGGCAGACACCAGCACGTGGCACATAGGTGCACAGGCATCCCAAATCCTAACTCGTCTGGTCACACCCGCCCAGGGTGACTGACGCCTTCCATCCCGTGTCCTCCCTAGATGGGTGGAAATGTCACCACAGAACAAGAATCGTGTCCCCGGGATCGTGTCCCCTGCTCTTGCCGTCAGCGGGGATCAAGTTCATCACCGTTAGCGTGAGAGCTTGTGCCCCGGACGTGAGAGAAGATCAAGTCCCCAACCAAGCGGTCAGCAATGAAGACATACTCTCATCACGCTACTCGAGACAGACCACGTGTGGCCCACGTTCAAAGCCCCCAAATTTCAGTAAGAGAGGAAGGCACGCCCCCACCCCCCACTCCAGGGCAGACACCAGACCTGCCTCCAGGACAAGGGGCCGGGGGACGACCGTGTGCCCCGTTCTTGTGCTATTTCATCGGTATGCATACAGGCATTCCAGAGTTACAGGAGTGATGTCACCCGTTAGGTGAGCCTCCTCCTAGCACGCGGACAAGTGACTTTAGGACAAGACAGAGGGACACGAATTAGAGGTCACCGAACGCTCTTCCTCGCCGGGACCGGCGCGCTCTGAAAAGAACGCCCTGTGTTGGCCTAGGAGACGCCCCTGGAAGGCGGAGAAGACAGCTGTAGAGATTCTCCACGTGTATCCCCCCCCCTGTGAAACATCTGTTCTGTTTTTGTTTTGTTTTTTCCCGGGGGTGGGGGCGTGCGGGAGAAGTTCTAGCCGTGCCCTGTACCAGAACGGGAGGAAATGCACTTAAAATCAACACGACATACTCAAGTATTTCCGAAGCCCGTTTTTTTTTTTTTTTTTTTTTTGGAATGTCAAGGGTGACCCCTGGTCCGGACCGTAAATATAAAATTCATATGTGCTTGGCTTCCTGTCTGTAATTACCTACAAAAAAAAAAAAAAAAAGGTTCAGGGTTTCAATGGAATGCTTTATGAAGAGAAAGAAGGCCGGATGGTGGGATCTGGCTCGCTGGGCCACCCCTCCCCGAACCCCTCCCCTTCTCTGCACCACCACCACTGCCGCCGCGCACGGGTTGTGGGGCCGTGTTCACCATCCTAAGACGCGTCCGGCCATGTGCAGCCCAGGCCCGCTGGAGGTTTTAACCCCATCAGGAGACGTTTGTGTATTTTTTTTTCCTCACGGAATATGTTTCCTTTCCCGGTCGTGCCGGAGGAGAGAGGTGCCCACGTGCTGGGCACCGGGCACCGGGCAGGATTAATGCTAGGCGCCCGTGAGAATGTCCGGGGCTTCCCCTTTTCTGTGACCTGAGATATCAGGTTGGGTGTCCCCAGCTCCAGGATGCGGACCTCCCCCATCATCATCTACGGCCGACGGGCGGGGCTGTCCACCACGATGCTCTTCTCACCTCCGACACCACGGTTCTTGCCGACGACAGGTGTCTCCTTGCCGGAGACCTTTAATCACCACGGGGTCCCTTTCCAAAAAAAAAAAAAACGTCCGTAGCTGTTCTAGTCACCGGAGGAGCTCGTTGTGTCTGTGTCTCGTGATCATGATGGGGGGGGGTCTCAAATTTCTCCCCCGTCTCCCAGAGATGTGGGGTTGCAGACCCTGTTAGAGAGAGTTTAACGGGCAGAACTGCCCAGCTCGGACAACGACATATCCATCTCCCCTGCATCGGGGGCGGGGGGCCAGGGGGGGCCACGGGAAACAAAATGAAATGATTAACATCTTTCAAAGGGTCGCGGACGGCCGGGCAAATCAACATAATTCTAATGGATGTTTCTGTCTGCTCGACAAATAAGCCGTGGGATGCATGTGTTCCGAATTTCCACTCTCCCCTCCCCTCCCCTCCCCACTCCCACCCCCACCCCCACCCCCACATGTAATTTTTAAACTCGGCTTCAAGTTGTTGAGACGGAGCTAAATCAAACTAATTCCGCAGGACGACGCACACTGGGTTCCTCGGCCTCTGTGCTTGTTAAGATAGAGGCTGCCGGGGCATCTGGTGTTGATTTGCAGGGAGCGCTTTGGAGGGGGCCCTGCATCTGGGGCAGCCCGTGGCGTGCGGGGGGGAGGGAGGGGGGGGAAACGTAAGAAAACAGGAGAGACTGGAACCCACAGGTCTCCTCTCAGCCACCGGCCCAGGGGGACGGCGATGTCGGATGCCACCTAGAGAAATGGCTGACCCTTGTTTCCCGGCCACGGGAAGAAGTTCTTCCTCTTCATTCCTGATGGCCCAGCGAGATCCTAATGAGCTGTTGCCAATCCCTAGGGCCCTGGCTGGTGGCTCAGTGGGTAGAGCGTCAGCTCAGTATACGGACGTCCTGGGTTCGATTCCCAGTCAGGGCACACAGGAAGAGTGACCATCTATCTGCTTCTCTCCCCCTCCGTCTCTCCTTTCTCTCCCTCTTCCCCTCCCACAGCCAGTGGGCTTGGTTGGTTCGAACATCGGCCCTGGTCGTTGAGGTTGGCTTGGTTGGTCCCAACCAAGCACGTCAGCCTCAGGTGCTAAAAGTAGCTCAGTACTTGAGCATCGGCCCCAGATGGGGGAGAGGGGTTACCCAGTGATCCCGGGTGGGGCGCATGCAGGAGTCTGTCTCTCTGTCTCCCTTCCTCTCACTTAAAAAAATAATTGATCATCTGACTCCACTTCCCTAAAAAAAGATAGAAAATCCGGCCTGACCTGTGGTGATGCAGTGGATAAAGCATCGATCTGGAAATGCTGAGGTCGCTGGTTCGAAACCCTGGGCTTGCCTGGTCAAGGCACATATGGGAGTTGATGCTTCCAGCTCCTCCTCCCTTCTCTCTCTGTTTCTCTCCCTCTCTCTCTCCTCTCTAAAAATGAATAAATAAAATTAAAATATATATATATATCTATAAAAAAAAAAGATAGAAAATCCCTTTTAAAAAGAGTCATTTAATTATTTACACGAATGCTAGTTTCTCCAGATGATATTTCCCAGCTCATTGCTCAGCTGAAATGCATGTGCCATGCCATTTATGCCATAGAGTTCAAATTTAACTCCGGCATTTCTCTTTATTCCACCGGAAGGCGGTCCAATGTCCAGCGGTCCCCACTGCAAGGATGGTCACATTCCAAGATCTTATTTCGGGAGCGTGAGACGCAGCCTCCATCTGTTTCCACTCTCTGCGTGGTCTCGCACACGAGTGGAGGGGTGCTTCCAATTAATAGGACCAGAGGGTGGCAGACGCATAGATTTTTATAGGCTGGACTCTTGTCTGTTCTGCCAGCCGTGGAGATATCCCATTAATACCAACTGTGTCATGTCAGAGTCGGATGAACGAAGCCAGTAGGCTCTTCATGGCTGGTAGAAGAACAGGTCCGCGGTCACCGGACACACCAAGACCCATAGCTGCCTGCCCTCTGGTAGAGGTGGACGCCCAGCGTGCCTTTTCTGGCCAATAGACGTCTAGATTTGTTAGTCACTCACAAGGCTGGGGCCAAGGCAAGGCAAACAGACATTCACGGGGGGCGGGGGGACCAAGAGTGTAGGGGGGTTTCCACAAATAATACAGTGTGTCTGTCAAGTCATGGTGCCCTTTTGACCGGTCACAGGAAAGCAACAAAAGATGACAGAAATGTGAAATCTGCACCAAATCAAAGGAAAACCCTCCCAGTTTCATACCTATTCAGTGCAGTTCGATGTGGGCTCACGCACAGATTTTTTAGGGCTCCTTAGGGAGCTATCCCGTATAGCCTCTACAGACTCGTCACTGACTGATGGCCTACCAGAACGGGGTTTCTCCACCAAACTGCCGGTTTCCTTCAACTGCTTATCCCACCGAGTCATGTTATTCCCATGTGGTGGCGCTTCGTTATAAACGCACCGATATTCACATTGCACTTTGGTCCCGGATTCGAATTGAGCGAGCCACAGAACACACTGAACTTTCCTCTGTACCGTCCACATCTCGACTGGCATGGCCGTGGGCTGCTCCGCTGTAGACACGGTGTGACGTCATCATCTGCGCATGCGCACATGCGGCCACATCATCCTACAGAAACCGGAGGGTTTTCCTTTGATTTGGTGCAGATTTCACATTTCTATCGTCTTTTGTTGCTTTCCTGTGACCGGTCAAAAGTGCACCATGACTTTACGGACACACTGTACTTGAAAGCAACGGCGTTCAACAACCACGATCAAACACATCATGAACCGGCGTCGTCATTGTAAATAACGTGAGTAAATTTACAGAGAGAGAGACACGGACCGCTGGACACTGGACCGCCTTCCTGTGGAATAAAGAGAAATGCCGGAATTAAATGTGAACAGTGACTCTATGGCAGTGGTTCTCAATCTTTCTAATGCCGTCACCCCGCAATACAGTTCCTCATGTTGCAGGGACCCCAAACCAAAAAATAATTTTTGGTGGCTACTTCATAACTGTAATTTGGCTACAGTTATGATTCGGAATGTAAATACCTGATATGCATTATGTATTTTCCGATGGCTTTAGGCGACCCCGCCGGGGTCGCGACCCACAGGTTGAGAACCGCTGCTCTATGGCATAAATGGGGGAACGGCCTGAGAGGGGCAACAATACCCCAAAACAATGGCACATGCATTTCAGCTGAGCAATGTGTTGGAAAATATCATCTAGAGAAACTAGCATTTGTGCAAATAATTAAATGACTCTTTTTTTTAAAGGGATTTTCTATCTTTTTTTAGGGAAGTGGAGTCAGATGATCAATTATTTTTTTTTAAGTGAGGGGAGGGGAGACAGAGAGACAGACTCCCGCATGCGCCCCGCCCGGGATCACTGGGTCACCCCCCCCCCCAATCTGGGGCTGATGCTCAAGTACTGAGCTACTTTTAGCACCTGAGGCTGACGTGCTTGGTTGGGACCAACCCAGCCAACCTCAAGCAGAGCGTTCCTCCGTCAGCCAAGGGGCAAAGTTCTCATTTTGTCTTTTTCTCTTTTTTTCTCTTAAATACGAGGCAATCACGGGAGGTGAAAGTACAGCACAGGGAATATAGTCAATAATATTGTAACAACCGCACACAGGGCCAGCTGGGCCCTGGAAATATTAGGGAGGGGGGTGAACAGTATATAACGTCTATAAACGTCTAAGCCCTCGGCCGCGGGCCTGCGACTCGTATAATATTATGCGCGCGCCGTAATTGAAAAATGTTTTAAAATCGAAATGAAACCAAGGCGAGGAGAGTGAATGGGTTGTTCAGTCTCCGTTTCACGCCCGTTGCCCACCCCGGGGTGGCCACGCCGACCCTATAAATACGTCATTCACGTCGTCCAGGGTCGCGGCGAGACGATCCTTATTTTTCAAAGCACGTTCGTTCTCCGGGTTTTATTCTGCGTTTTATTTTATTTTTTCACTTTTTTCACACTTACCAATATGTTTAATATAGTTCCAGTGGAAAAAAAAAAAAAAGAAAAGCTGATCATAAAACTGCAATATATATATATATAATTTTTTATTGTGGTAAGAACACTTAGCATGAATTGTACCCTCTTAACGAAATGTTAAGTGGAGAGTGAGGTGTTATTAAGCATCAGCACAAGGTGCTGTGCTGCCGACTCCTAGAGATTATGCCTCTTGCGTTGTTCAGACTTTGTGCCCGTTCGTGACAGGCTTTCTCTCATGTCCCCCCCCCGCCCAAGCTCCAGGGAGAAACCATTCGGGTTTATGATTCTGGGTTTATTTGATTGACTGATTGGTTTTAGAGCAAAGAAAAGGAAGAAAGAGAGAGAGAGAGAAAGAAAGAAAGAAGGAGGGAGGGAGGGAGGAGGGAGGAAGGAAGGAAGGAGGAAGGAAGGAAGGAAGGAAGGAAGGAAGGAAGGAAGGAAGGAAGGAAGGAAGGAAGGAAAAAAGGAAGGAGGGAGGGAGGGAGGGAGGGAGGAAGGGAGGAGGGAGGGAAGGAAGAAAAGAAAGAAAGAAAGAAAGAAAGAAAGAAAGAAAGAAAGAAAGAAAGAAAGAAAGAAAGAAGGAAGGAAGGAAGGAAGGAAGGAAGGTAGGAAGGAAGGAAGAAAGAAAGAAAGAAAGAAAGAAAGAAAGGAGGGAGGGAGGGAGGGAGGGAGGCAGGGAGGGAGGAAAGAAGGAAGGAAGGAAGGGAGGAAGGAAGGAAGGGAGGGAGGGAGGGAGGGAGGAAGGAAGGAAGGAAGGAAGGAAGGAAAGAAGGAAGGAAGGAAGGAAGGAAAGAAGAAAGAAAACAGAGAGAGAGAATGAAAGAAAGAAAGAAAGAAAGAGAGAGAGAGAGAGAGAGAGAAAGAAAGAAAGAAAGAAAGAAAGAAAGAAAGAAAGAAGAAGGGAGGGAGGGAGGGAGGCGGGGAGGGAGGAAAGAAGGAAGGAAAGAAGCAAGGAAGGAAGGGAGGAAGAAAGGAAGGGAGGGAGGGAGGGAGGGAGGAAGGAAGGAAGGAAGGAAGGAAGGAAGGAAGGAAGGAAAGAAGGAAGGAAGGAAGGAAGGAAAGAAGAAAGAAAACAGAGAGAGAGAGAAGGAAAGAAAGAAAGAAAGAAAGAAAGAAAGAAAGAGAGAGAGAGAGAAAGAAAGAAAGAAAGAAAGAAAGAAAGAAAGAAAGAAAGAAAGAAAGAAAGAAAGAAAGAAAGAAAGATTGATTTATTGTTCCACTCATTCATGCATTCCTTGGCTGATTCTTGTTTGTGCCCTGAGCAGGGATCAAACCCCCAATTTCCCACCCAAGTGGACTTTCTCCTGCTGTGACCGGCTCTATTTCACTTCGCGTCCTCACGTTTCATCCGCCTGGTCACATCAGATAGATTCCTTTCTGCGTCCGAGTGATGCTGGGTTGTGTGTGGTTACGGTACCAGGCAGAGGACTCACGCAGAGGAGGTTGTCCTATACCCACAATCCTTCAGGGAGAACGTCCGAGGGCTCCGCTTCCCCGTGGTGTGGCCCCCATGAGCCGGGCGTGTCCCTCAGGGTCGGGGGGGGGGAGCAAGGTGCAGACCGCTCAGGTGGCACCTGTCGGTGGTGCATGGAGACACACCGATCCACTGTTCCATAGGAGGCTCACGGGGTAGACCAGGCGTCCTGTCTTCATGGTCCACAGCACACGTGTCTACTCTCGTTCCCTTCAAGAGACAGGAGACAGAAGCGCCGAGGGCGCTGTTGCTAAAACAGCACCAAGGACTCCGCGTTGCCGAGCTCCGCGCAGGAGTGGTGTCTCTTCCTGCCCGCGGGCTTTTCCGACCACCTTGTGGCACAACCATCTCCGTCATCCTGTCGAGGGTTCTCTCATCTCCTCAGAGGGAAAGTCTGACCCCATCAAACACTCACTCCCCGCCCCGCTGCCCCAGTCCCTGATGTCTGCCTTATTTCACCGAGTCCTGCATCCTCCCGGTTCCCCACACAGACATGAGTCTCAGAATGTCCTTCCTTTTCATGGCCGAGTAATATTCCATTGTCTATAGAGGGACCACATTCCGTGTATCAATTTATCCATCATCCTTCCATCTATCCATCCGCCATCCACCCATCCATCCATCCACCCATCCATGTGTCCATCCGTCCATCCATCCATCCATCCATCCATCATCCATCCACCCACCCACCATCCACCCATCCATCCACCCATTCATCTATTCATCCATCCATCATTCATGCATCCATCATCCACCCATCCATCCATCCATCTGTCCATCCGCCCATCCACCCACCATCCATCATCCATCCATCCATCCATCCATCCATCCATTCATCTATTCATCCATCCATCATCCATCATCCATCCATCATCCATCCATTCATCCATCCATCCATCCATCATCCATCCATTCATCCATCCATCCATTCATCTATTCATCCATCCATCATCCATCATCCATCCGTCCACCCACCATCCATCCATCCACCCATTCATCTATTCATCCATCCATCATCCATCATCCATCCATCATCCATCCATCATCCATCCATCCATCCACCCACCCACCATCCACCCACCATCCATCCATCATCCATCATCAATCCATCCATCATTCATCCACCCATCCATCCATCCATCCATCCATCATCCATCCATCATCTATCCATCCATCCATCCATCCATCATCCATCCATCATCTATCCATCCATCCATCCATCATCCATCCACCATCCACCCATTCATCATCCATCATCCATCCACATACACTGGGGTTGCATGTGTCTGTTTTCACAGAAATATTTATGGAGGTTCAGAAATAATTTCCACAACGCCAACAAAATGAGCCGTTCATGAAAGATCACACCACCACCGTGTGTGCAGTCCTGACGTACGTTCCCAGGACAAAGGCCGGTGATGACTTCTTAGACTCCCCCGTGTTGGCCAGTATTTTTCCCTAACAAGCAGAATGGCTGGGGAGGCATTTTTTGATTGATTTTTTTTTGAGGGGGGGGGGATGACACTGGTTCATACAACTACACAGGTCTCAGGGGCTCTCTTTAAGGGGACGGGGGAGTTATTTTTAATAAGACACCCCGTGAGCCAGACCAGACCCCGAAGGCATTCTGGGCTCCCCACGGAATGGGAACGGACAGACTTGGGCCGAGATGGTGCGAGGTTTCATCAGCAAACTCGGAGGCACAGCCCTCTCAGACATGAGAAGGAGGTGGAGATTTGAGGGTGCATTCCAGGCAGCCACACGGGGCCGACATCGGAAGTTCCCGGAGTCACGGTGGCTCCCCCCCTTCCCCCCACAGTGAGAAGAGAGGACGGCGTGGGATTTAGGACCGGGAAGGTAGGAGTGAACATCTTCTCCACCCAGCCGGGCTGGGAGGTCACCGGAGCCGTGGGCGGTCCGGCCACGCTGCCAGTTTCCACTTGGGCCACGGAGAGACACCTCGGAGCCCCCGCAGGCCACACACAGGGAGCCGGCTGGAAGGGCCATAAAACGCAGGAATCCGCCCATCCCCAGAAACGTACTTTGGCAGCGAGATTTTATGGACGTGAGTCAGTGCGCGGCAGGCGGGCGGGCGGGCGGGCGTGCGTGGGAAACGTGGAGAAGCTCGGGGTTCCGGCGGCTTCCTGGGAAGCTCGTGGGTGGGTGGGGGGCGTCATCTCAGCGTGCTCCGGCCCCCTCCGTTTGGAAGGACAACGGGTCAGCTCGGACTGAGATGAGGACCAGAGTGACCGCAGGGTGTCGATTCTGTGCAGGAGCCGAGAAGGGGACGCGGCTGGTCCCCCCCTCCTCCCCCCACGCGGGGCAGGGCGTGTCGACGCGCGGTGACTCAGTGGGTGTCTCGCCGAGCTGAGCTGGGCAGCCGGCCGGCCAGGGCGGCATGGCCCTGCATCTGTCCTGGGCATCCCACGATCAAAGCAGGCAGCGAGCTAGGGAAGCATTTTATGTTTTTCTGAAGCTGGAAACCGGGAGAGACAGTCAGACAGACTCCCGCATGCGCCCAACCGGGATCCACCCGGCATGCCCACCAGGGGGCGATGCTCTGCCCCTCCAGGGTGTCGCTCTGTTGCGACCAGAGCCATTCCAGCGCCTGGGGCAGAGGCCAAGGAGCCATCCCCAGCGCCCGGGCCATCTTTCCTCCAATGGAGCCTCGACTGCGGGAGGGGAAGAGAGAGACAGAAAGGAAGGAGGAGGGGGGGTAGTGGAGAAGCAAATGGGCGCTTCTCCTGTGTGCCCTGGCCGGGAATCGAACTCGGGTCCCCCGCACGCCAGGCCGACGCTCTACCGCTGAGCCAACCAGCCAGGGCCTTAGGCAAGCATTTTAACAGGCAATCCAACCCTACCCCAAGTCAGAGAGCCCTGCAGGAAATTCTGAGTCCCCAGCCGGTACGCCGGGGAGAAAAATGCAGGAAAGTGGTCATAAAAGACTCCCTTTTGTTTGTCTGTTTGTTTGCTTGCTTCTTCTCACACAGAAACGGAAAATTGCCGGACGGGTTTCCCGCGGCCGTGGGCGGCTGGCTGTCGGCTTTTGAAGGTCCCAGGCGTCCCAATCCCGGTCTCAGACAGCCAGCCGCACCGCTGTCCTGTTTGATGACGTTTAATTTCCAATTTGCATTTGGGGATGATTGGACCCTTGGGAATTGGCCACTTGTTTTTTTTTTTTTTCCCCTCTCTGCCCACAAGAGCCCCGTCTGAGAAGTGTCATTCCATCTGGGCCCCGGGCTGTGGGGGTCACGGGCACCCTCTTCCCGGCTGGCGAGCAGGGGTTTCCGTCTCCCCGGTGGACGCCTGCTCTCTTCGGATGGGCGAGGACTCTCGACAGCGGCGAATGTCGCGGCGACCCGTCTCTTAGCCTGCCCGACGTGACCACACCCCATTCTCACCCTCCTTAGACACAGAAAAAAAAAAAAATTAGATACGACATAAAACCAAGTGACACATTCAGATCATGTAACACGATAGAGGAGAATGAAATAGGAAATAACATAAAATAAAATAAGATTCGACAAAGTAACATAAAAAGTCGCCCCACAAGGAACGGATAGGATGTCACGGTCAATCCGCGTTCTGTGTGCCTGAGCCCCTGACCCCGTGGGTCTGTGCCGTGAGACTAGACCAGGGGTCTCCCAACTACGGCCCCCTGAGGCCGTTTATCCGGCCCCCGCCGCACTTCTGGAAGGGGCACCTCTTTCATTGCTGGTCAGTGAGAGGAGCACATTGACCATCTCATTAGCCAAAAGCAGGCCCATAGTTCCCATTGAAATACTGGTCACTTTGTTGATCTAAATTGACTTGTTCTTTATTTTAAATATGGTATTTGTTCCCGTTTTGTTTTTTTACTTTAAAATAAGATATGTGCAGTGTGCATAGGGATTTGTTCGTAGTTTTTTTTATAGTCCGGCCCTCCAACAGTCTGAGGGACAGTAAACTGGCCCCCTGTGTAAAAAAGTTTGGGGACCCCTGGTCTAGGCCCTTTGGGTCAGAACCGAGTGGCCCTGTGGGAGGAAGTCAACGCCCCCCCCCCCCCAGAGCTGGACAGCCCGCCTGGTGTTGGGAATGCCCGTGGCTCACTGTCAGAGGTCGAAGGGGGCAGGAAAAACAGTGGTGGACTGTGGCTTAGGGCGACCCCCAGGGCGTCCCCAGCGATGTCCACGCTCTCCCGTCCTGACGCTCGGGGCGAAGCCCTGGTCCAGGGCGAGCGGAGGTCATCACAAGTGACCAGTGTCAGGAGCTGAGCTGCACAGCAGGGTGGTGGCCACTCCAGTCATGGTCCCAGGAGGGGAGACTGAAAGGGGTGGTCAAGCCTTCCTACAAAGCCAGGGGCCACATGAGACAGGAGGAAGGACCAGGACTGAAAAAAACCCATGGTGCCCGGTCCGCGTGGGCGAGGGGGGACTCCACAGATGCCCCCCCCAGCATGAGGCAGCTGGGCCCCGAACGCAGGTCAGCCGGAGAGCACGTCCAGGGGCTGAGCCCCGTGCCTGCAACACCCAGAGACCGCGTGCACCAAGACCATGCGCGGACCAGGGGCACCCACAGGGCCACCTGCTATAATAATAATAATAGCCGCGGTCAGAACTGAGGGATCACACGCAGGCGGTCAGCCGGGAACTGGACTCCTCGCCCTCTTTCACTTTTCACCGGATCTCTCAGGAGTGGACGTTTCCACCATGGGGTGCGGGTGAGGAGGGAAGGTCAGGGGAGCAGCAGGCTCCACGCGGGTGGCAGGAAGGAGGAGCCATTCGGAGAAGTGGGTGTTGCGTTGGGCGGCGCACAGCAGGCCGTCACGGTGGTTAGACGGAGGAGCCCCCCAGCTCGCGCCCGCTGCCCGCATTCCCACGTCCCTGGGACCGCCACGGGAGCGGTCCCCGGTGGGCTGAGTGTCAGGCTGATCAAAGCGGGCTCTGGCAGACGCTGCCCAGGCACCACCTCCCCGGTGCCACTGGCAGCAAGCAGCAGGCAGGGGTGGAGAACTGCCGGGCCCCGTGCGCTCCGAGGCGGTTGCCGGGGAAACTGGCGGGCGTGCAGACAGCTGGACGGAGGGCGGTCCCGCAGACGCACGTGGACGCCCATGTTAATCAGGGGACGCGGGGCTGCCGGGCGCATGCCGGGATAGAGGCACGCAGAGCGGCAGGCTGGGGACGCGCCTGTCCCTCGCTGCGCGCACGGAGGGCGGCGCGTGCGTGTTGGGTTGGACCGTCTGAACGTCCAGAAGAGACAACTGTTTCCTAAATATGTGCGTGCACGCGCGTGCAGGCGCCTGGTGACTCCAGAAAGCGCTTGGCCTGGTGGCAGGCGTGTGGTCCTCAGTCTGGGCTCGGTCCCGGGAGGAAGCGGGGACCCCGTTGCTTGGGACTTGGACCAAACACAGGAACATCTGCCCCAGCCTCCTCCTCCGTCTCCTCCCCCTCCTCCTCCCTCCTCCTCCTCCTCCCCCTCCTCCCTCCTCCTCCTCCTCCCCCTCCTCCCTCCTCCTCCCCCTCCTCCTTCTCCCTCCTCCTCCCCCTCCTCCTCCTCCCTCCTCCTCCCTCCTCCTCCCCCTCCTCCTCCTCCCTCCTCCTCCCCCTCCTCCTTCTCCCTCCTCCTCCCCCTCCTCCTCCTCTCCCTCCTCCTTCTCCTCCCTCCTCCTCCCCCTCCTCCTCCTCCCTCCTCCTCCCCCTCCTCCTCCTCCCTCCTCCTCCCTCCTCCTCCCCCTCCCCCTCCTCCCTCCTCCTCCCCCTCCTCCTCCCCCCTCCTCCTCCCCCTCCTCCTCCCCCTCCTCCTCCTCCTCCTCCTTCTTCCTCCTCCTCCCCCTCCTCCTCCTCCCCCTCCTCTTTCCCCTCCTCCTTCTTCCTCCTCCTCCCCCTCCTCCTCCTCCCCCTCCCCCTCCCCCTCCTCCTCCCCCCTCCTCCTCCCCCTCCTCCCCCCTCCTCCCCCTCCTCCTCCTCCCTCCTCCTCCCCCTCCTCCTCCTCCTCCTCCCCTCTTCCTCCTCCTCCCCCTCCTCCTCCTCCCCCTCCTCCTCCTCCCTCCTCCTCCCTCCTCCTCCCCCTCCTCCTCCTCCCTCCTCCTCCCCCTCCTCCTCCTCCCTCCTCCTCCCTCCTCCTCCCCCTCCCCCTCCTCCCTCCTCCTCCCCCTCCTCCTCCCCCTCCTCCTCCCCTCCTCCTCCTCCTCCTCCTCCCCCTCCTCCTCCTCCTCCTCCTTCTTCCTCCTCCTCCCCCTCCTCCTCCTCCCCCTCCTCTTTCCCCTCCTCCTTCTTCCTCCTCCTCCCCCTCCTCCTCCTCCCCCTCCCCCTCCCCTCCTCCTCCCCCCTCCTCCTCCCCCTCCTCCCCCCTCCTCCTCCCCCTCCTCCCCCTCCTCCTTCTCCCTCCTCCTCCCCCTCCTCCTCCTCCTCCCCTCTTCCTCCTCCTCCCCCTCCTCCTCCTCCCCCTCCTCCTCCTCCCTCCTCCTCCCTCCTCCTCCCCCTCCTCCTCCTCCCTCCTCCTCCCCCTCCTCCTCCTCCCTCCTCCTCCCTCCTCCTCCCCCTCCCCCTCCTCCCTCCTCCTCCCCCTCCTCCTCCCCCTCCTCCTCCTCCCCCTCCTCCTCCTCCCCCTCCTCTTTCCCCTCCTCCTTCTTCCTCCTCCTCCCCCTCCTCCTCCTCCCCCTCCCCCTCCCCTCCTCCTCCCCCCTCCTCCTCCCCCTCCTCCCCCTCCTCCTTCTCCCTCCTCCTCCCCCTCCTCCTCCTCCTCCCCTCTTCCTCCTCCTCCCTCCTCCTCCTCCCCCTCCTCCTCCTCCCTCCTCGTCCCCCTCCTCCTCCCCTTCCTCCTCCTCCCTCCTCCTCCTCCTCCCCCTCCTCCCTCCTCCTCCTCCCCCCTCCTCCCTCCTCCTCCCCCCTCCCCCTCTTCTTCCTTTTCCTCCTCTTCCTCCTCCTCTTCCTCCTCCTCCGTCTGCGCACCTGTCCCGGGAGCATTGTCACCAACGACGGGAAGGGAAAGAGAGACCCGGGGACCCTAATGCCCGTCTCCTGTCTCCTCTTCACAGTGGTGGCCGTGTCCGCTGTAAACTCACGAGTCAGGGTGCCCCCTAAAACACCCAAGTGGTTCTGACATCTGGGAAGTCACAGCTTTCTAAGCGCTCCGGGCGTTCCACGCAGATTCCCTTACGGGGCACGTCTGCCTTCCCCTCCCCACCCCCACCCGCACCCCCCACCCCACCCCCACCCCCGTCCACTGCGGTCCATTCAGTGGAGGGAGCAGCTCTCGAGGTTGGGCTGCACGGGTTTGTGTGAAGGTGATGAGTGTCACGTGGCAGAGAGGAGCCCGGTTGGTTTGCAGGAAGGGAGACGTGGGCCTTCCCCTGAGCTGGAGAGTCCGTCTCCCGCCCTCGGACATCGGTGCTCCCGGTTCTGGGGGCTTCCGGTGTGGACGGAACGGGTACCTCTGGTTTTCCCGGGTGTCTGGTTTTCAGACGTGCCTCTGGGACCTGCCAGCTTCCTTTATCCGCCGAGGAAATCCGTCGTGATCAATGTCTTTGTAGATAAGTTTTGATCTGAACCTCAACCTCCATCTATGTCTCTCTCTCTCTCTCTCTCTCTTTCTTTCTCTCCATTTCTACTCTATTACTTCTCTTTCTCTGAACTTATTTCCGTCTCGGCAGCACGTGTGACCACCACGCGCAAAGGCCCTTGAGCCTGGGAACATAAAGGGGCCCCAACCTGACCGGCTTGACCAGGCAGCCCCAAAATGTCCCCATTCCTCTGCCCTGGAATGGCTGCACTTGACTTCTTCACTCTACGCATTGCGGACGGCACGGAGCCCAGCCGGACTCTGTTGGCACGAATTAGCGGGAACGCTTCGGGGGGGAGCCCCCCGAAACCCCGCGTGTATGAAGCGAGAGCCACGGGGTTGGCCCAGCCGTGGGTGGGCGCGTGGATGGCTCCTGCATGCCCCGGTCACTTCTGTACCCCTGGCAGCGTAGCAGATGATACATAAGCCACCCTTTCCACCGCCTCCCTGCCCTCGGGGACACAGGGGCACTTCTGGGGGGGTGACCCACGTCCAGCGCATGTTAGGTGTCGGGCGGATGCAGGGATCTTACGCACAGACGCAGGGCCTGTCCCAGTGACAGAAGGCGTCCACAAAAGCAGCCGTGGATGGTGGACTTAATTAAACGTTCCTTTCCTCTCTCTCTCTCTCTCTCTCTCTCTCTGCGCGACCTTGACCTTCACCACGTCGAGAGTAACTGCTGTTTCATTCTGCAAACGGCAGCCTCAAGGTCCCCAAAGCGGGGACCTTTCCCGGTTCACCAGGAACGTCCTGGGGGCGACCGCCCCCTCCAAAACCCCAAGCGAGTTTTGGGGGCCACTGGACGAATCCGCTGTCGTCTTTTATTTATTTATTTATTTCCTTCCAACGTTCTCTGCGCTTTCCTGTCTGGTGGCAACTCTCTTTCTTGCTTGACCTTTCTTAAAATTGTTATTATTGAAGAAGATCACGTGGACAGGGGGGACACAGTGGTCATCACTGGGGTGCTTTCTCGAAACGAGCGGAACCCTCGCCAGACAGTGACTGCCGCCTGTTGTACAAGTGAACGCTGTTGTGAGCCAGAGTGTCCGGTTCGACCCCCACCCCCTGTCTGCCACCGGCCACGTCCTTCCCGTCATGGACGCCCTCGGGTGAACATTTTCAGTGGGGACGAGATGTCCTCGCAGGAGAGCCTGCTGGCTCTGGTGGCCGGGAAGCTTCCGGTTCTCGCCAGAGAGACGTCCCCAGGGGTGGGCCCTCCCTTCCGGGTGGCCCCAGGAAAATTATCCTGCAACTTTCTCGCATTCCTGCAGAGCACGGGATGGGTGACGCCCCAAGATGGAAGGCCAGCACCCAGCTGTCACCCCACGAACAGGCGTGAGGGGGAAATGGGACTTTGGACAGCTTCCCCTTTTCGGGAGCCGTGCGCCGTGCCGCGCGCTGGGTTCTGCACCAGGAGGACAGGGATGTTGGCGGGGACGGGGAAGGTGTCCCAGAGCCTACAGCGTGTCTGTCTGTCTGTCCAGGGCCTGGGTCATGAGCCCGCACAACCTCTAATGACCCAGGGTGATCTGCACACTCAGGGACGGGAGGAGTGAGGGAGAGAGGGAGTCCTGACTGGCTGGCTCGTGCTCGGAGGAGGAGGAATAGGACCCCCGTAATCTATGCAGATGTAGGCTAATGACTTAATCGCTCGCATCTGTAAATCGGATTATCGGAAAAGAAATTACCGCCCTGATCGAATTACCGATGCGTATCGGGGAATCGCCCGACTAACTGGTGTCGTTAATCGGTCATCTTGAAAGCTGATATTAACAGCATCCATCTCGCTGGAAGGTAAACGCAGTTGTACCGGGTGAAACAGAACTCGGGTCGGCCGGGAGGGGTCGGAACCTCCGAGAGGCTGGGGTCAGGGGTGTTGTGGCAGAGTGGGGATGGGGAGGGGGCGGTGAGGGGGTGGCCCACGTGTGGGTCACAGAATGCACCTCTCTCCCCCCCGGGGGGCCAGGAGGAAAGACAGGTGATGTCACTCTGCGTTTCCCTAGCATTCCTGGGTAAAGAAGGACACCTGGGAGCAATTTGTTACCGGAAAGTTCTGAAGGCTCAGGGAGATGGGTCCCTTAAGGAGCGCAGCTGAGCGTTGACTCACGGGTTCTCTCGATAAAAATGTGAAATCCCAACAAAGGAAGTCTCGATGGGCCCAGCAGGGACCCGGTGGGGGATGCGTTCCGTTTCCATGTTAACCGTTAACCGAATCGGTGCTGTTGTCTCCAACGAGTGATGGCGACGTATCGCCAAGGTGGGGACCCTCACGGTCCTTGCCAGGGGGAACCGTCACAAGAGACGCAAGTCCTGAGGCGCTGGGTGTCCCGCACGCTGTGCTCATCGGTCAGGGCCGCCGGACGGCTGGCCTTTTGAGAGGAGCCCCTCAAACATCCCTCCTGCCCCGGGGGACAGTCGGAGGTCCGGGACCCTGGTGGCACTCGGTATCCACGGAGAGAGGTCAGCTCTGGTGCAACTGGCCTTTCACTGGCCCGCGGACCCGGAAGGGGGCAGTTTCCAGGGTGGACCCAGCGCTGGACTGAAGTAGACACCGTGTCTTCTTCACCAGCATCGTCGAGGTGGGTGGACAGACAGAGGTTGACGTGCCGGAGGCGTGCGGCGTGACAATCTGCTGAGTGTCACGCACGCATGCCTGTCACCTCCGTGGTCACCGTGGGAAAGAGGGGTGAGGACACGGAGGGCGGCTCTCTCCATCAGAGTCAAGCGCACGGGCACGGTTCTGTTCGCCAGGGTCACCGTCCCACGGTTGGGTTACCCGGATTCATCTTGAGAAACGGGAAGTTGATGGGTTGTGACCAACATCGCCCCCGTTTCCCCCCAAATCCAGCCGCTGATGACCAGCTTTCTACTCGCTGTTTCTGTGAGGTTGAGATGAAGGTGCCATAAATAAGGTAGACTATGTGGAATTTGTCTTTCTCTGTCTCTGACTTATCTCACTGAGTGTAATGTTCCCCAGGTCTGTCTCCATTGGCAACAAGGATTTCCATCCCTTTTCATGGCTCAGTAATATTTCATTGCATATATATGCAATGTTTCTACATATACAGTGTACCCGTAAAGTCACGGTGCACTTTTGACCGGTCACAGGAAAGCAACAAAAGATGATAGAAAGCTGAAATCTGCACCCAATCAAAGGAAAACCCTCCCAGTTTCTGTAGGATGATGTGGCAGCATGTGCGCATGCGCAGATGATGACGTCACACCGTGTATACAGCGGAGCAGCCCACAGCCATGCCAGTTGAGATGTGGATGGTACAGAGGAAAGTTCAGTACGTTCTGTGGCTTACTCAATTTGAATCCATGACCAAAGTGCAATGTGAATATCAGCATGTTTATAACGAAGCGCCACCACATAGGAATAACATGACCTGGTGGGGTAAGCAGTTGAAGGAAACCGGCAGTTTGGTGGAGAAACCCCGTTCTGGTAGGCCATCCATCAGTGACGAGTCTGTAGAGGCTACATGGGATAGCTACCTAAGGAGCCCTAAAAAATCTGTGCGTGAGCCCACATCAAACTGCACTGAATAGGTATGAAACTGGGAGAGTTTTCCTTTAATTTGGTGCAGATTTCACATTTCTATCATCTTTTGTTGCTTTCCTGTGACCGGTCAAAAGTACACCGTGACTTTACGGACACACTGTATATAAACAGAAGAAGTATATAATATAGAACATATGTATACAATATATAGACTATAAACAGAATACTTGGATAGAATATAGAGAGAATATATAAAAATTTTTGGATATAAATAAACTGCATGTACCTTTAAGACACGCATATGCATTTTAATACATTGCATATAATATATGCATTATTTGTAATAATAGATACATTTTAATATATGAGTATGTAATATAGAATATATAGATACAATATACAGATTATTATATAAAATATAAAATATGTAAAAGAGTACATAATGTAGAATATAGATACACCATATATATAACACATAAAAATATATACTACATATAGATAGATATATATAGTTTTATATAATGGATATAGAGCATATAGTATAGAATATAAGGATACAGTGTACAGAGAATAAAAATAAAATATTTGGATAGAATACGTAGAGAATATATAGAGAGATAATATATGTAGTATGCATATATGTCATGTTATTTATGTATACAGTGGTCAACAAACTCTTAGATATTACACCTCTAAATATTTAAACAATTATTATTATTTTTAATTCAGTGAGATGAGGGAAGGCAGAGACAGACTCCCACATGCACCACGACTGGGATCTACCCAGTAAGCCCACTAGGGGGTGATGCTCTGCCCACCTGGGCCCCTTGCTCCACTGCTCAGCAACCAAGCTCTTCTTAGCACCTGAGGTGGAGGCCACGGAGACATCTTCACCAGCGGGGGCCAACTTGCTGCAATTGAGTCATGGCTGCAGGAGGGGAAGAGAGAGAGAGAGAGAGAGAGAGAGAGAGAAGCAAGGGAGAAGGGTGGAGAAGCAGATGGGCGCCTCTCCTGTGTGCCCTGACCGGGAATCGAACCCAGGACTTCCACACGCCGGGCCGATGCTCTACCACTGAGCCAACCAGCCAGGAAATTCATGGTGCAATGCAGGGGCAAGGAAGAGAGACCCACTCTGTCTACCTGAACAAAAGGGCAGAAAAGCTGACACTTCAGGGCAGTCCCGGAAAAGCAGCCTTCACACTGAAGAGGGTGATGGAACCCCAATGTCCCCAGTTTGGGGGTCTGTTCCCCCAGATCTTGACTGAAGATTTCCTGCACACTGTTCTTGCTGGTCTACCCTGACCACTCCTCATTCTGGCCATGAGCTGTCCCCCTGGGCTGGTGGCCGCCTCCCTCCCGTCTCTGCCTCCATCCCCACGTGGCTTCTCCTCTGTGTCTGTGTCTCCTCCTCCGTCTCTTCTAAGGTCCCTGTCACTGGGAGCCTGCAGGGCTCCCCTGACCCAGGGGTGACTCCTCTCAGACCCCTTCCTTCATCCCGTCTGCTGAGACCCAACTCCCAAATAAGGTCTCCGTGACGACACAAGTGTCCCAATCTGCCCGGCCAGCCGCATGTGGCTTGGGCCACTGACGGATTGGGTGTTTAATTGCATTAATTACACTCAATCTACATTTAAAACACCACATATGGCCACGGCGTGCTTGGGAATATGGCCGGGTTGACGAATGGATGGAAGGTTTAATTGGGTTAATTGTAATTAATGAACATTTAAGCAGCCACATGGGGCCGGTGGCTGCCAACGTGTTGGAGAGCGACGTGATGGGCACATGTCCCATGGATTGGGGACCCCTTCCTTCAACTGGAAAGTGTTGGTTGACTGAGCACCTATGACGTGTAGTGCTCTGAGGGCGTGACACCTGCTGTCCGCACGGAGGGGATATTGTCACAGACAGAAGAACAGGTGCGTCAGGAGAGAACACAGCCGCGTAAGGGTGACGGGTGCAGGTGGGGGTCAAGCATGTACATTCGGTGTCCACTGCTCAGCAACCAAGCTCTTCTTAGCACCTGAGGTGGAGGCCATCTTCACCAGCGGGGGCCAACTTGCTGCAATTGAGTCATGGCTGCAGGAGGGGGAGAGAGAGAGAGAGAGAGAGAGAAGCAAGGTATGTACATTCGCTGTCCACGGCTGGCTCTCATGGATGTTAGCGATGGGAGGTCATTCCGGAGAAGCCGTAGGCAAGAGGGGAAGGGGCTCAGCTCTGGTCACTCAACCTCTGCCTGCCTCGGTTTCTCCGCACGCCCAGAGAGGGTCAGGGCAGAATGCACCGTGAGGACCGCGTGAGCCCACAGGGCAGAGATCGCCAAGGAGAGGTTGATGCTCTGTCGGTGCCGACGGACAGCGTGGGCTGTTGCCCAGACAGTCTGAGCCCCAGAGGACGTCCCTGTGTGCATCCGGGAAATGCCAGCAGACGGGTGGATGCCAGGGGCTGAGTCCGGGAGCCCTGAGCTCACGGCGGGATGAGCTTGGATTGCTGGTGACCAGACCACACCCACTTCCTCCGGAACAAGGTGTCAGAATGTCCCCCGCCCGGCGCCATGGGCCGGGCAATGTTTTATGAGAGGCTCCGCCCGAGAGGACTTGGATGGTGATATCCGTCTCCCAGGAGCCCCGCCTTCCTGGGTACCTGGTGCGTGATCCGGAAACCGGGGGCAGGAGGGGGCGACGAGGGGGACGCCCCGATTCCCGGGTCTCCGGGACGGAACAAAAACAAAGTCACACGTGCCACTCAGAACGCATAGACACGGGGCAGCTCTCTCCATGGTTACGTCTCCTTGGAGACCATATGGAGACGTGTCCGAGTGGGGAGATGGCGGGAGGACAGAGAGCCGACCGTGAGCCGTGGCACCTACCTCCTCTTCCTCCTCCTCTTCCTCTTCTTCCTCCTCCTCTTCCTCTTCTTCCTCCTCCTCTTCCTCTTCTTCCTCCTCCTCTTCCTCTTCTTCCTCCTCCTCTTCCTCTTCTTCCTCCTCCTCTTCTTCCTCCTCTTCCTCTTCCTCTTTTCTTCCTCCTCCTCTTCCTCTTCTTCCTCCTCCTCTTCCTCTTCCTCTTCTTCCTCCTCCTCTTCCTCTTCCTCTTCTTCCTCCTCCTCTTCCTCCTCTTCTTCCTCCTCCTCTTCCTCCTCTTCTTCCTCCTCTTCCTCTTCCTCTTCTTCCTCCTCCTCTTCATCTTCCTCCTCTTCCTCTTCCTCCTCCTCCTCTTCCTCTTCCTCTTCTTCCTCCTCCTCTTCCTCTTCCTCTTCTTCCTCCTCCTCTTCCTCCTCTTCTTCCTCCTCCTCTTCCTCTTCCTCTTCTTCCTCCTCCTCTTCCTCTTCCTCTTCTTCCTCCTCCTCTTCCTCTTCTTCTTCTTCCTCCTCTTCCTCTTCCTCTTCTTCCTCCTCCTCTTCCTCTTCCTCTTCTTCCTCCTCCTCTTCCTCTTCTTCCTCCTCCTCTTCCTCTTCTTCCTCCTCCTCTTCCTTCCTCTTCCTCTTCTTCCTCCTCCTCTTCTTCCTCCTCCTCTTCTTCCTCCTCCTCTTCCTCTTCCTCTTCCTCTTCTCCCTCCTCCTCTTCCTCTTCCTCTTCCTCTTTTCTTCCTCCTCCTCTTCCTCACCGTCTTCACAATCCTTAGTCCCTCACCGGGCTCACAAGGGGTCAGCAAAGACACCTGACACCCTGAGACTCCGCGGCAGACCCTACGCAGGAAAACACAAGCGGGTTCCTTAAAGCCATCCAGCTGAGGAAGGCATGTGGGGTCTCTCTGCCCCTCGGAGACGCTGGGCAGGTGGCGAGTCCTCCCGACTCCGTGAGTACCTCTGTGGCCACAGCAGGGGCCCTCACAGGACGGTCTCCGGGCCTCGTGATCCTCCGAGAGGTCACGGCAGCCCTGGACACCCATGTCCCCGATGTCACAGCCCGTTTCCCCACGGCCGTGACCAGGGCAGGAGCTCCATGCCGGCCCGGGAGTCTACGTAAGCTAAACAACGCCCAAGTAAGGGAAAGAGACGCTGCTTCTATTTAGGCACAGACAAGGCCAGCGGCCGATGCAGGTGTCCAGGCGACTCCTGGCCATGAGGAGGGAGGCCGCCCTGGGCAGCGTGACCCCGAGGACCCGTGGGGTCTGTCTGCACGGGGCTTGGCGGACGGCCTGGCAGGGGGCGGGGGGTACAACGCCCACAGGAACACCCCACCCGCTCGGAAGCTGGCAGGAGCGTCGGACGCTGAGCTCAGTCAGCTTGAGCGATGGAACGATCAGTGAGGCCGTCCATCGCGAACAGGAGTCAGCTTTCAAGTTTCCGCCTCGGACGCGCCCGGGCGCCCGGGGACCTCCCGTCTCCACCCGATTCCCCGGGCTCAGCCCAGGTCCCCCGGGAAACATCTCAGCCGGGTCCCAAGAATCCCAGACGTCCCCGGGTTGAGCATGAGGGGCGGGGAGACCTCTCCCTGGGTGCCGTCTCACCTGCGTGCGAGCTCGCTCCGTCCGGGATCTCAGAGCTGGAGCGTGGGTCCCGGGAGGCGGTGGCCAGCCTCGTGGTGTTTAGAAGCGTCTGACCGTCCCGAGCAGAGTGGCTCTGAGCCCCCGGGGTCCCGTGAGTAACTGGGTGAACGTGGGGTTCAGCTGCCGTCTGTCACCGGGGCCTGGAGATGCGACCGTCCGAACGAGACTTCCCCAACACAAGACTGCTTCTGTCACCGCACCTCCAGGCCTTGTTCTGGGGTCACTCTCGGGGGGGTCGCAGAGGTCCCTGCGGCCTGCGCCCCGGGACGGAGCAAGCCTGCGTTTCCCGCATCCAT
The DNA here is from genome assembly GCF_036850995.1 of Saccopteryx leptura. Taxonomy (NCBI): domain Eukaryota; kingdom Metazoa; phylum Chordata; class Mammalia; order Chiroptera; family Emballonuridae; genus Saccopteryx; species Saccopteryx leptura. The sequence continues at coordinate 297,074 of NW_027095713.1, read as the reverse complement.
CCTCGGGCATCTCACGAGGGACATCTCGTCCCCTACGGCTTTCTGGGCTCTGCCTTCGAAATCGAGCCGGCGAGGTGACCCGGCCACAGTCAGCGTGGCTGTGTGTCCTGTGCACAGACTGCCCCGTCCTATCATGAATAAGGTCTCCGTCACCCTCACATTCCCCGCACGCTGCCGGGGGTGCACACGTTTGCACGCACGCCCGCCTCCCCCTAAAGACTCTCTCGGCCCCCATGGGAGGCCTCCCTCACCCCCCTCACCCCAACCCGGGGCCCTTGGAAATCAGCAACGTGCGTTGTGTCTTTTTAAACACGGGTTCCTCATCCGTCGGACCCAAACGCTCATCCGCAGGAAGAAACTCAAACCCAGAGGAAAGGGCTGGAGTCCAGCGACCGACCGGGCAGAAAGATCAGAGCGCAGGGCTTTCTCCTCTACAAGGTGTCAGATCTCCGCCTGGAGCCAAGTTCGCGAGGGTTCCGGGCAGCCCCCTACCCACCCACCCAGGCAGCCGGGAGAGGGGGGTCCGTGGCAGGGGGCTGTCCTGGGAGCCTTCCCGAGGCCGAGTCCGGGCCGGACCTGGGAGGTCTGGCCAGAGAACAGGGCGGCTCCGGTTTCACTTGCCTATTGGAACGGCTCACGCCAGGGCCACTTGGCTCTGGACGAAGATATCACACCTTTCTTGGAACCGAGACCCGGTTGTGAGGAAGGGAGGCTTCAGCCCGGCCTCTCTCCCCCACCCCACACACACCGCCCCGAAGAATTTTTCATACATGGACAACGGACCCCGATTCGATCAGCTTCCCTGTTGTGACGTTGACAGTTAAGAACAGTCAGTCAGAGAATGAGGCCGCCGACAAGACCAAACGCTAAAAACAGGGCGGCGAGCGGCGGATCCCGGAGTGGACACTGGTGCCCAGGGCGCGGGCAGGAATGTGTCTTTATGGCAGAGAGTGAAAACAGGAAACCGCACGGCTGGGCCTCCAAGGAGACCTGTGACGTCCAGCGAGCGGAGTGGACGGCTGTGCGTTGCAGCTCACAGGCGCTCGGCTGGTCTGGGCCACGGCGTGGGGCTGCCCGTCCGTCCAGGAACTGTTTGCACAGGGTCCGAGCCAGATTGCTGCCACCGGACATCATGGGGGGCCCCTGGCCACCCGCGGACTCTTGTGCCCTGGCTGGTGGCTCCTGAGGATGTGGGGCCGAATGCTGAACGTCATGTCCTTGTCCCTCCCTTGTCATGTCGGATCAAGAGCCCCCCTATATCGAGCGGTGACCGTACCGGATAGCACAGACCGGACGGCTCTGAAGATACCCTGTTAACCGCGTCACACGGGAATGTTTCCGCATAGCTGCAGAGGGTCGTGACAGGTGACACTCATCTCTCGCTTGTCCAAGTTGCGAGAGAGAGAGAAACACGTCCACTACGCAAGATCCGACTGCGGCTCGCAGAAGTGAAACTGTGGGTGCAGAACCCCCCCCCCATACCCCGTGGACCAGGGGGGCCGGGGCTGGGTGGGGACCAGGACATCTCAAAGACGTGTGTGTGTGTGCATGTGTGTGAGCTCCCGGCTGACGTCAGACACAACAGGTGTGAAGCCTCGTCCAGAAGGGTGACCTTGTCCCGTTGGGACGACGGGACCCCACGACAGAGACACGGGGCAGCTCCCAGAACTTCGCGGGGATGAGAGGGACAATTGAGGGACACAGGTTCAGTACCTGCCTGCTACCCTGTCCCCCCCCCTCCAGCCCACGAGTCAAACTAAAGCAGAAGCCTGCTCACCGCACCCATTAGACACCAAGAGTCGGCAATGCCGACGGCTAAAATGTGGTGGGAAGGGAACGGGACCAGTGACGGGGGACGGACGTATTCGGCCGTGACACGCGTCCTTCCAGGAAATCACGTGTATTTCGTTGAAAGAAAGCCACGTGGCCACGTTGTCGACCGATTGAAGATGGACACGAGACCGGAAAACGTTCAACCTTCTGGACACATCGGTGCAGCTCAGGTAAAGAGAAAGAGAGCAAACGGGAATCTTTTGACGTGTAAAAATGTAACAACTCAGGTAAAGAGAAGGAAAGCAAACGGGAATCTTTTGACGTGTAAAAATGTAACAACTCAGGTAAAGAGAAAGGAAACAAACGGGAATCTTTTGACGTGTAAAAATGTAACAACTCAGTCTGACCTGTGATGGCGCAGTGGGATAAAGCATCGACCTGGAACACGGAGGTTGCCGGTTCGAAACCTTGGGCTTGCCTGGTCAAGGCACATATGGGAGTTGATGCTTCTTGCTCTTCCTCCTTCTCTCTCTCTCTCCCCTCTTTCTAAAAACCAATAAATAAAATATATAAAAAAAATGTAACAACTCAGGTAAAGAGAAAGAGAGCAAACGGGAATCTTTTGACGTGTAAAAATGTAACAACTCGGGTAAAGAGAAAGAAAGTAAACAGGAATCTTTTGAAGTGTAAAAATGTAACAACTCAGCCTGAACTGTGATGGCGCAGTGGAATAAAGCATCGACCTGGAACACGGAGGTTGCCGGTTCGAAACCTTGGGCTTGCCTGGTCAAGGCACATATGGGAGTTGATGCTTCTTGCTCTTCCTTCTTCTCTCTCTCTCTCTCCCCTCTTTCTAAAAACCAATAAATAAAATATATTTAAAAAATGTAACAACTCAGGTAAAGAGAAAGAAAGCAAACAGGAATCTTTTGACGTGTAAAAATGTAACAACTCCGGTAAAGAGAAAGAAAGCAAACGGGAATATTTTGACGTGTAAAAATGTAACAATTCGGGTAAAGAGAAAGAAAGCAAACGGGAATCTTTTGAAGTGTAAAAATGTAACCACTCAGGTTAAAGAGAAAGGAAACAAATGGGCATCTTTTGAAGTGTAAAAATGTAACAATTTACATGAGAAATTCTGTCTTCTCAACGGATACAAACGGGCTCATTTTATAGGTTCAGGGAAGAAGACGTGCATGTGTGTCTGGGCGTGTATGCAGGGGCGTATCACATCCGTGAGCCCGGACGGATACAGTTTTCTTCCTTCACGAAAAAGTACATTTTTGTTTTTTTTAATTTGTTTTTATTAAACTAGAATAAAAATTCTTGTAAGAAAACTGACCGTCTTAACCATTTCCCAGTTGACAACTCAACGGCATAAATACATTCATCGTCTCTGCAACTGCCGTGTTTACTGAGAATTCCATCTGGGGAGTGTGGTGGGTGGAGCAATAGCAGCCCCATGGTGACTATGAGGCCAGACATCCCCCCCAACATGGAAAGATGGTGTCCCCGGTGCTCAACCTGCATCTCCTTATGTGGACGGGTCACCTGATCGTGTCTGCCCGGGACCGGAGATGGGTGAGTGTCTCACTCGGTCAGGGGACACTTCTCGCCACAGTGCCCTGCGGTCACTTTGCGGTCTACCCACACAGCGGGGATGGCCTGTCCTCGAAATTCATGCCCGTGCCCGCAAATTTGTAGCTCACCAGTGCCCTTTTCAGGATTAAACTCCCCCCAAAGCGCCCTGCAGGGACGCGGACGAACCCTTTCCAGTCCTGTGGCGTCAGCGGATGGGACGTTCCAACATGGCTTGTGATCGTGACCTGCCCACCCCCAACCCCCACCCCCGCCCCGGTACAGGGGCTTGCTCCCCGGGGTGCACGCCGACATCCTGCAGCCCACGACATGTGTTCATAACCACTGAAGACCCGTGGTCAGTTCCAGCGGCCCCGCCAGCTGTCCAGCCTGTGCAATGGCTGGTCTACACGTGCAAGAATGTTGTCACAGCCCAGTTCCCATCACAACTTCCCTCTAGAATTCTTTTTTTCTTTTTAATCTTTGTGTGTGTGTGTGTGTGTGTGTGTGTGTGTGTGTGTGTGTGTCTCTCTCTCTCTTCCTTGTTCATCGGGCCTTTGGTTTGTTGTGTGTTGGAAACTCAGAGCCGTGTGCAAGAATTCCTCGTTGACGCAAAGCAGACAGACGTCGTAAAAGCTGACGGCTACTCTCTGAGTGAGGGGGAGAAAGGGAGGTGCATTCGCAAGCAGCGGGCTGCGTCATGACTGATGTTTCAAACAAAGCTGCCTCATATTTCTTTTTTAAGCTCCCCTGTCAGATGTCAGACATGCACTGAACTATTTAAGAAAACTTAGCCCTGGCCAGTTGGCTCAGTGGTAGGGTAGAGCATCAGCCTGCTGTGTAGAAGTCCTGGGTTTGATTCCCGGTCAGGACACACAGGAGAAGCGCCCATCTGCTTCTCCTCCCCTCCCCCTCTCCTTTCTCTCTCTCTCTCTCTCTCTCTCTCTTCCTATCCTGCAACCATGGCTCCATTGAAGCCAGTTGGCCCCAGGCACTAAGGATGGCTCCATGGCCTCTGCCTCAGGCACTAAGAAGAGCTCAGTTGCTGAGCAACGGAGCAACGGCCCCAGGGTCTTCAGAAGAGACAGAGGAGAAGCCACATGGGGATGGAGGCAGAGAGGGGAGGGAAGTGGCCACCAGCCCGTAAGTGCCTGGAGCCCCAGGAGCTGGGAGAGGCAGGAGGGACCCTCCCTGGAGCCTCTGGAGGGAGCGCGGCCCTGGGACCCCTGGATCTCAGAGGTCTGGTCTCCAGGTCTGTTGTTAAGCCCCTAGTGGGTGGTCCTTATTTACGGCCACCCCCAGGACCCTGATCACGGCTGTTTCTCCCTGTGTGCCTTCCCACCATCCGGTCCTTCCAAGCTCTAAAGACTCCAGTGGGGGCGGCCAATGTCCACGCCCCTCATCACCTGTGAAAATACAAGACACGAGTGAGTGTGTGTTTGTCCACTGGGTCAGCCGGCGGTGAGACTGGCCGCTCTGCCCGGGGCAGAGATCATGAGGATAAGACAGGGTCCTTTGCGAGCAGACGGACAGGGCGCCGGACGTGACCAGCAGCACAGACAGCCAGCGGCCTGGGCAACGTCGGGGAGGCCCAGACGACATTAGTCCCTTGAGCACAAGGGGTCACGAGGCAGAGACAGGGCCGAACAGGCCCGGCCAGGAAGGCTTAACCTGATGCAACAGAGGAAGGACAGGGAGCCAACATTTCTCTTCCTTCCTGCGCATGGAACGCCCCAGACGCCCCCGCGGTGTTCCCTTCACGACCCGTCACACGGCGACCGTTAGAGCACGCGCCTTTGCCTGTTGTAGAGAAAGGGAAGGCGGCCCTGAGGCAAACCCAACGAGGACCTTTCTGCCAACGCAGGTCTGCTTAGGATACGGGACCCGGTGACGACAGGGGCGTGACAGAGCCGTCACCGGTGGTGGCGTTCAGAGTACACGCTTCCTTCTTGTTCACCAGCCCCGAATACCAGCATTTTGTTTTATTTTTATTTCCTTCCTTCCTTCCTTCCTTCCTTCCTTCCTTCCTTCCTTCCTTCCTTCCTTCCCTCCTCCTCCTCCTCCTCCTTCTCCTTCCTTCCTTCCTTCCTTCCTTCCTTCCTTCCTTCCTTCCCTTCTTCTTCTCCTTCCTTCCTTCCTTCCTTCCTTCCTTCCTTCCTTCCTTCCTTCCTTCCTTCTTTCTCCTTCCTTCTTTCCTTTCCTCCCTTCCTCCCCCCCTCCCTCCCTCCCTCCCTTCTTCCTTCCTTCCTTCTCCTTCCTCCCTTTCTCTCTTCCTTCCTTCCTCCCTCCCTCCCTCCCTCCCTTCCTTTGTTTCTTGATAAGAGCATAAATTACGGCTTCCTTTTTCCTTCCTAAAGCAGCCATCATCTGGCCTGCTGCTTTTTCACCTGAGACAGGAAAGCCCCTCAAATCACGCACCACCTGCGTCCTGAAGCCCCCTCCCTTTGCCTGCCCGCAATGCTGGACGCCCACCTGCCATCAAGGTTCAGGTAGAAGAGGGAACAGACAGTGTGCTGTGCCCCAGGGACGGAGATCCGGAGCCATGCGGCAGCTAGATGCAGGACAAAGAGCTCAGCCCTGTTTTTTTTTATTGTACAGGTAGGTCTAAGTGAGTCGGGAGGGATCACAGGAGTGGGGTTTTGTAGGATGAATAGGAGTTTGTTAGGCACCCTCGGGGCAGACCGTTCACAAAGAGGAAGCCGCATTTGCAAATGGCTGGAGGAATGAGCGTGAGTATTTTTCATGGGCAGAGACGCTCAGAGTGTGGAAGAGAGGGAAGGTCCTGGGGCAAAAGAAAGAGATTTTTATAAATTTGGAATCAAAAAGACCTGTTTGGGTTTGACCCTACTCCCAGCCAGCAATGCACAAGTATGTGGATCAACAAATAAACACTTGTCTCTCTCTCTCTCTCTTTCTCTCTCCTCGCTCTGTCTCTCTAAAAGCAATCAGTTAATTTAAAAAAAGGCAGAAAGACTTGCTCCCCTCTTTCCTGGAAAAGCAGGTGCCCCAGAAGCCGGTTATGATCACTGTGTCCCTTAGTCCTCAGGGGCTCGGAAGGCGCGTCAGCCTCGCCCGGGAGTGAGCCCACCTGTACGCTGTGTCACTTTCTAGTTAAATTTACAATGACTTTATTTTTTTTTAAATCGTCTAATGCGATCTCCGAGTCCTGTATTTCTGGTCAGTTAGAGACCCGCCTGGAGACCTCGAGACAATCTGTGAGCCCACCACCGAGGTGAGAACGTCACCACGTCACCTGCATTTAGAACCTGGGTGTGCCCCGCCCACCCCACACCCCCACGGGGACCCCCCCCAGGCAGAGTCTGAGGCCCCTGTGTTTCCTCGGCCTCCTGTGTGACATCGTCTGAGCGTGTCCCTCCCTCATTCTGACTTTACAGGAAGGACTCATCGTCACCTGCGCACTGCGCCCGCGGGATACAGGAACACACGTGCCCGCAGCGTGGCCAATGGCTTTATACCATCCCATCCGGCGGAGACTCCACGTGGGACGCGTCCACGGTCCTCCCTCATCGAGCTGAGAGCATTTCTGGGGGGGGGGGGGGCTACTGGGAACACATTTACGCGCGGTGCCGGTGGGTAAACTGAGGCCACAGCGGGATGCTCTGTTCGCGTTGACGTTTGACGGGCTCATAAAGAATTGCAACTGTGGTGGCCCTGGCCGGTTGGCTCAGCGGTAGAGCGTCGGCCTGGCGTGCGGAGGACCCGGGTTTGATTCCCGGCCAGGGCACACAGGAGAAGCACCCATCTGCTTCTCCACCCCTCCCCCCCTCCTTCCTCTCTGTCTCTCTCTTCCCCTCCCGCAGCCGAGGCTCCATTGGAGCAAAGATGGCCCGGGCGCTGGGGATGGCTCCTTGGCCTCTGCCCCAGGCGCTAGAGTGGCTCTGGTCGCTACAGAGCGACGCCCCGGAGGGGCAGAGCATCGTCCCCTGGTGGGCAGAGCGTCACCCCATGGTGGGCGTGCCGGGTGGATCCCGGTCGGGTGCATGCGGGAGTCTGTCTGACTGTCTCTCCCCGTTTCCAGCTTCAGAAAAATACAAAAAACAAAACAAAACAAAAAAGAATTGCAACTGTGGCAAATATAGGAGAGGTTGGTGGCCCTTTGCGTTCTGGGACACGCTGCAGTCTCACGTCACAGGATCGAGCCCAGCACCCTCCCTGCACAAGACCCTCACCGCCCCCCCCCACCACGGGTGTTCCCCCCCCCCCAGAAAGTCGCTCCCCGCCCCTCCCCTCCGCGTGAGGCTGGCTGAGCTCCCCGCCAACGCCCTAGGTGGTTCCAGCGTGGGGATTAAGTCATTTCCTCCGCCCTACCCCCCTTTCGCCTCCAAGGAAACTATGGCTTAACTCGCCGGCGTCCTTCCAAGGGCTTTAAATTCTTTATGGGGGGGCTTGTAAATGTTTTATTTAATTGCTCTAACCTATGAGAGGGCTATAAATGTGAGCGAGAAGAGGTTTCACTGGGACGCGCAGGGGGCTTAGGCAGAGGGCCCGAGAGGCAGGGGGGGTGGGGAGGGTGTCCAAGGTCAGCCCCCCCCCCCCTCCCGCTCCCCAGAGAACACGGAGTGACTCACCTTGGCGGCTGGGCTTAGTATCAAACGGATTTTTTTTTTCTCCTGACCGCTCTGTGGGTGCCGTCCAGGGTGGGGCCATGCCTATAAAAATCCTCCTCCCAACAACTTTCAAATCACTGGCTTCCTTCTCCCCTACCCCCCCCACGTTTCACCGAGATATAGCAAACGGACAAAGCTGCGTAACTGTGACGTGGGCCACGGGGAGGTTTGCACGCCTCAGCTCACGTGCCCTTTGTGAATACTGGGTTAATATCCAGGATAGGGGTCCCCAAACTTTTTACACGGGGGAGAGGGGGGCCAGTTCACTGTCCCTCAGACCGTTGGAGGGCCGGACTATAAAAAAAACTATGAACAAATCCCTCTGCACACTGCACATATCTTATTTTAAAGTAAAAAAAACAAAACGGGAACAAATACAATATTTAAAATAAAGAACGAGTCAATTTAAATCAACAAACTGACCAGTATTTCAATGGGAACTATGCTCCTCTCACTGACCAGCAATGAAAGAGGTGCCCCTTCTGGAAGTGCGGTGGGGGGGCCAGATAAATGGCCTCAGGGGGCCGCATGTGGCCCGTAGTTTGGGGACCCCTGATTCAGGATGTACAAGGACCATTCAGAGCAATAACAATAATAATAATAATAATAAAATAACCAAAAATAAAAAGCCAGGAACGAATGCGTAGACACACTGGTTGCCAGTTAGGAGAAGAGTTTGGGGCGGGGGGGCGATGGTTAAAAACAGGGAGAAGGGGTTAAGAAGCACAAATTGGCAGTTATTAAAGCAACCTCAGGAGGCCCAAGTCCAGCAGAGGGAACACAGTTAATAATATCGTAATGACCACGCGCGGGGGCCAGGTGGCGAATGGACATACGGCGCGGGGGAGACGGCTTCTTCACGTGGATCAATGCGCCGCCACCACGTGGGACACCTGAAACCAATATAATGGCTCAGCGCCCCCAACCCCCTCCGCCATGGAAACAAATAAAAATTAGAGCTGGAGAGAGAAAAAAAGAAGTCTGACCGGAACGGGGTGGGGTGGGGCCTTCGCAGGCACGTCCTCTTGAGAGAGAGAGGCAGGTTAGGACCGCGGTGGGAACGTGTGGAAATCGTTCCATCCCTCGCGCAGAAAGGGCGCATGCGCGCCCTGCCCCGGGGGGGCTCCCCAAGCGCGGACGCACGGCGTGGGTGGGTGGGTGGGCAGGAGCGGAGTCTCCGGCAGCTTTCATGAGTCACGCCCACGATGGAAAAACGGTTACCACTGCTTTGCAGGGGACGGGACGGGGTGGGGGGCTGCGCCCCAAGTTCGCCCTTGACGTCCCACATCTTCTTAGCCTTCTGTTTCGGGGGGGGGGGCTTTTCTAACGTTCCTGCAGACGACGTACTTTTTCTTATTTTTATTTTTTTGTTTTGCAACGGGATACTTCCCAGCGTCGGAATATACGGGAGTGTACAGAAATCCGAAGAGCGCTGGGATGTGTCCCAAACCAAGTGTGGAAGCTGCGTCTTCCCGACCGGACGCACGTGTCTGTCTGTCTGTCTGTCTGTCTGTCTGGAAACTCGGTCTCCCGCCTCCCAGGCAGCTGACCTGCTCTCTGAGCTCTGTGCCTTTGCCTATGCTAGTCCTCCTGCTGGAAACGCCCTTCCCGTGGCTACGTCTGTGCACACACCGGTTCCCCATCCAACCTCTTGGTGATGTCCTTCTTGACCCAAGGGTCCGACACATCACCTCAATCTCCTCCCCTCTGCCTCGTGTGAGAAGAGGGACCCAGGACAAGCACATCATTCTGTTCAATATTATTTTTCTTTAATCTGTAAAATAGGATAAAAAAAAAACACCCCACACAACTGGGGGGTATTTGTAAAAACTCAATGCAATAGTCTCTTCTGTCAGTGGGATATTGAGAGACAGAGAGAGAGAGAGAAAATAGACCTTAACTGTCACCGCATGCCACGCCTGAAATTCGTGCAGAACGGCTCGTTGATCTATAATAAATATATAAACGGAAGATACACGTCGGAGAAGAACTGTAGCATGAGGCTGTCCTCTGGGATCCTGAGACAAGGGCAAGATATCTCAGGTCTGATGCAGAGACCACCATAGCTTTATTTCTTTTTCAAAAATATAACCCAGCCCTGGCTGGTCGGCTCAGTGGTGGAGCGTCGGCCTGGTGTGCGGAAGTCCCAGGTTCGATTCCCAGCCAGGGCACACAGGAGAAGCACCCATCTGCCTCTCCACCCCTCTCCCTCTCCTTCCTCTCTGTCTCTCTCTTCCCCTCCCGCAGCTGAGGCTCCATTGGAGCAAAGATGGCCCGGGCGCTGGGGATGGCTCTGTGGCCTCTGCCTCAGGCGCTAGAATGGCTCTGGTTGCAACAGAGCGACGCCCCGGAGGGGCAGAGCATCGACCCCTGGTGGGCGTGCCAGGTGGATCCCGGTCGGGCGCATGCGGGAGTCTGTCTCTCTGCCTCCCCTGTTTCCAACTTCAGATTTGACCTTATCAAAAATAAAACTTTGTTTTTCGAAACTCACTTTTAAGGTGATGACAAGACAAGACAAGCCACCACCAAAGTTAGAAAGACTTATTTGTGACCCACGGGTCTGATGGGAGGGTCATACCCAGGGCTACGCCATCCTGGAGGATAATCCAATTTTTAAAAGGCAAAAAAAAAAAAAAAAACCCACAAGATGGGAGCAGATGTTTTCAGCAAAGGCGTACAGACAGCACACGAGCACACAGGAAAGCGTTCAGCATTGCCCCTCACCAAGGACGTGTCGATCGAAAGCCACACCAGGTGGCCTGCCAACCTGACAGCATATCAGGTGGCCACTGACACAGGAAACGTGTCAAGCACAAAACATACTGTGCACTGGCACATAATAAATACAAAGTCTACGTCTCACTGGAATAACGGCTAAAGGTAAAAACTGAGCATAACAAGTGCTGACAAGGATACAGAGCAACCAGACCTGTTGCCTCCCCCCCTCCCTTCATGGCTGGGAATATCAAACCGGGAAACAGGATGATACTTTCTCACACTTAAATAGACACTATGGTCCCCTGGTAGCTTTTAAGCCCTGGTAGGTGGTTATTCAAGACTAAAAGAAATAAATACACGCTTATTTGGTGACCCGTGCATGGATGTATTCACAGCAGAGTCTTGGTGGTGTAAGATTTTGAACGTGCTATAAGCCCAACAAGCTGCTCACGTTGAGGTGACCACCGTCATACACACTGTGCTCATGGGATGGCGTCCTCTGCAGTCCTGGCCAGCCTGTGGGCACCTTCCTGCCGGTCATACGTCCTTACGTCCCTGCAGACCGCTGGAGGCCGCCAGCCGGCCGTGGGCTCCACAACGAACCAGGGCCGCCCCACCTCTGGGCGCAGAGTCGGCTGTGTGACGTGAGCAGGTAGCAGCAGCAGCGACCAGCCTCACCCAGTCTGTCCTTCTCGGGGACCCAGCGGTCCGCACCCCGCTATCTGCTGAGACGCCACCGGGGACTTGGATTTGGGAGGGGACGAAAGTGGTCACAGAACGCAGGGCAGGGTGGGACACCGTGTGAGGACGGTGCTTCAGCATGGAGACCCGTCCCGGCAAGCTCCCATCACATAGGGGACACTGAGCCTGCAGTGGAGGTGCCAGTTCCCCGACGGGCCCACAGGTCCAGGACGTGACCGCCTTCCCGAGCCTGCAGCCTGGTGCTCGCCCGAGAAACCGGCCACTTCCCCTGGGGCCCCCTCGCCTGGACAGACAGCTCCGTCCCCTCCCCTGGACAACAGCTCCGTCCCCTCCCCTGGACAGACAGCTCCGTCCCCTCTCCTGGACAGACAGCTCCGTCCCCTCTCCTGGACAGACAGCTCCGTCCCCTCCCCTGGACGACAGCTCCGTCCCCTCCCCTGGACAGACAGCTCCGTCCCCACGCCTGGACAGACAGCTCCGTCCCCTCCCCTGGACAGACAGCTCCGTCCCCACGCCTGGACGCACAGCTCCGTCCCCACGCCTGGATGACAGCTCCGTCCCCTCCCCTGGACAGACAGCTCCGTCTCCTCCCCTGGACAGACAGCTCCGTCCCCTCCCCTGGACGACAGCTCCGTCCCCACACCCGGACGGACAACTCCGTCCCCTCCCCTGGACGACAGCTCCGTCCCCACGCCTGGACAGACAGCTCCGTCCCCTCCCCTGGACAGACAGCTCCGTCCCCTCGTCTGGACGACAGCTCCGTCCCCTTGTCTGGACGACAGCTCCGTCCCCTCCCCTGGACAGACAGCTCCGTCCCCTCATCTGGACGACAGCTCCGTCCCCTCCCCTGGACAGACAGCTCCGTCCCCTCGTCTGGACGACAGCTCCGTCCCCTTGTCTGGACGACAGCTCCGTCCCCTCCCCTGGACGACAGCTCCGTCCCCTCCCCTGGACAGACAGCTCCGTCCCCTCCCCTGGACGACAGCTCCGTCCCCACGCCTGGACAGACAGCTCCGTCCCCTCTCCTGGACGACACCTCCGTCCCCTCTCCTGGATGGGCAGCTCCGTCCCCTCCCCTGGACAGACAGCTCCGTCCCCTTGTCTGGACGACAGCTCCGTCCCCTTGTCTGGACGACAGCTCCGTCCCCTCCCCTGGACGACAACTCCGTCCCCTCCCCTGGACAGACAGCTCCGTCCCCTCCCCTGGACGACAGCTCCGTCTTTCGCCGTCAAGCACATTCGCAGGCTGGGGGCTCGTCCTGCGCGGCCCCGGTGAGTGGGGAGTCAGCCAGGCAGGCCCCGAGTTCCCCGTAATCCCCGCTCTAAGCAGATTTAACGTCCCCGTGAAATGAAGCCCTGATGAGGCCCCTCACAGACGGCCTTTGTGAGCCCCGTTTCGCCGTCATCGGAAAAGGGGTCCGGGTCGTGCGGGGCCATCTGGTCTGGATTACCAGCTGCCTCTGCACAGGGGGCTCTGTTTCCATTCAACACCTCGACCGGTGCGGGGGGAGGGGTGGGGAGGGGGCTGCATTATTTTATTCCTTTTTTTTTTTACCATTTCAAGCACAATGCAGAACTTGGGTTGCTAGGAACCAAGATGAGGAGACAGGAGATGATGACTTCTCACGGGGACGGCAGGGTCCTCGGCCCTGCTGGTTATTTGTCGAGATTCGGGGAGATGTCATGGGAAGTCCTCCTGGTCGTTCGTGACGGGCACGGGGCGGGGGGGGCTTTGTTCACTTCCATTCCTGCCTTCTGTCTGTCTGTCTGTCTGTCCGTCCCGGGGGATGCTGGCCACACAGCTCTGTGCACCGGGGGTGGGAGGTGAGCTGGGGGCTGCCCCTCCGAGTCCCTCACACCGGAAACGGCAGCAGAGACGGAATCACCAAGCTGCCCGTGTTGCCAGTGGCCCCCAGAAGCCGCCGTGGGGATGGCGAGGACGCAGCGTCGAAGACCCCCGTTCCCATCGGTGACTCTCGGAGTCTGACAGCGGACGGGGAGACGAGATTTGGGGGGAGGGGGAGCCACCTGGCCTGCTGTCCCCCCCCCATGCCCGACGAGATCGGAGCTGTGCTTCTGTGGGCTCAGCCGTCCTGCATTCGGCAGCGCTGTGGGATTTCGGAGGCAAGGGATGGATTCGGAGACCCAGGCAGCCTGGCCCCCCGCCCGAGAAGGGGGTTTGAACTCACCCCAGGACCAGCCCACCTGCTCCTCGGGTGGGGGTGGGGAGCCCACTGTGGCTGCGTTGGGGTCACAAACGTGGGGAAGGCCTGGGGAACCTTCCAGAGAAAGGCAGACATGCTTCCACCTGGGGTCCTGGGGTCCATGCCCAGCCCTCAGCGCCAAGGTCTTGTCTAAGGGTCTACCGGAAAGTTCTGTCCGTTTTTAGGAATAAAACAAAATACAAATTTTTCTGACCATCCATAAACTTTATGAAATAATATAATTGCCATTATTATTAATGATTTCGTTTTTTTAAATTTTTATTTATTTATTTATTTATTTTTTAGAGAGGGAGAGACAGAGAGAGAGAGAGAGAGAGAGAGAGAAGGGGGGGGAGGAGCTGGAAGCATCAACTATCAACTCCCATATGTGCCTTGACCAGGCAAGCCCAGGGTTTCGAACCGGCGACCTCAGCATTTCCAGGTCGACGCTTTATCCACTGTGCCACCACAGGTCAGGCTTATTATTAATGATTTCTTGCCAGCGTGAGGGCAATGTGTAGATCCCATTTTTGAAAAAGGTTTTATCTTTTGATGTGAAAAATGGAACCAGTGCTGGTTTGATATCTTCTTCATTTTTGAATTTTTTTTTTTTGCCCTTCAAAAAAATTTTGTAAGGACCAAAAACAAGTGATCGTCGGGGGGATGCTGAGTCCGGGGAATACGGTGGATGCGACAGACATGCTTCTGTAGCATTTCTTCCTCGTTGAAATTCGTTAAAAATGACAGCGGCGTCAATGAACTTGATCAGTAACCATGGGTACAGTGTGGCTTCACACATAAGACGAACGTGAATCAACTTTGTTTTCGTTCATTTGCTACGTCAGTATGTATCCATTAAGTGATACAAATAGAGAGGCACACATGCGCCAAATAAACATGGGCTTACGTGTTGAAACCTGTTGCGATAGATACGGACGGAACGTTCCGGTAGACCTTATATCTTGGCTGATCCCAACCCACCTGGACGGCTGCTGGCCGCTCCCAGCAACTGCTGTGCGGGCTGCTTTGCGTTTCCAGAATGTTCCAGCACCCCTTCCCGCTGTCCCTGCCCCGACTCACGCTGCCCTCCGCCGCGGGTCCTCACTGACTCAGTCACACCGAGCGTCACAATTTGCTCATCTTGGGCGTCCCGGGACCAGCACTAGCTTACTCAACAACGCTCGGATGTTACAAGGTGAGAAAACGGAACAAGGAGATCCGTCCCCAAAATGTCTCACTTCCCCGGTTCATACCAGTGACCTTGGCTGCCCGCTGCTGGAGTGCAACACATGTGTGTGATATGCCCGGGGATTCCATGCACGTGACACGCACGTGTAAAGACGCCCACATTATGTGCACGTGTGTGACAATACATACAGACACAGACACATTTACGTGGATGGGTTCCTAAAACCTCAGCTAGGCGTAGGGCCCCCTCTCAGCTGCCGGTGAGTGCGTTCGATCTCTGGGCTTTTCCGCCACGGAGCTTAATGTGTCTTCTTTGATGCCTACAGGGTCCTGCCTGGATGTGACCAAACTGTGTTCAAATTTCGCACGCATCCCCCGTCACGGGAGAGCCCAGCCTCGGTCCACGCTAGCCCACAGTGCCGGCTACGCTTGTGACAAAGAGTCAGCATTGGTCAGTGCCGGTCACTCTAAGAAGGACCTCAGATGGGGCGATTTAAATTACAGATGTGTATGTCCCCCGGTCCTGGGGGCTGGAGTCTGAGACCCGGGTGTGGCAGGGCTGAGTCCCCCTGAGGCCTCTCTCCTGGGCGTGCAGACGGCCATCTCCTCCCTGGGTCCTCACACGGCCGTCCCTCTGTGTGTGTCTGTGTCTCCTCCCCGGGTCCTCACACGGCCGTCCCTCTGTGTGTGTCTGTGTCTCCTCCCCGGGTCCTCACACGGCCGTCCCTCTGTGTGTGTCTCCTCTCCTCCCTGAGTCCTCACACGGCCGTCCCTCTGTGTGTGTGTCTGTGTCTCCTCACCGGGTCCTCACACGGCCGTCCCTCTGTGTGTGTCTCCTCTCCTCCCCGGGTCCTCACACGGCCGTCCCTCTGTGTGTGTGTCTGTGTCTCCTCCCTGGGTCCTCACACGGCCGTCCCTCTGTGCGTGTCTGTGTCTCCTCCCCGGGTCCTCACACGGCCGTCCCTCTGTGTGTGTCTGTGTCTCCTCCCCGGGTCCTCACACGGCCGTCCCTCTGTGTGTGTCTGTGTCTCCTCCCCGGGTCCTCACATGACCGTCCTTCTGTGTGTGTCTGTGTCTCCTCCCCGGGTCCTCACACGGCTGTCCCTCTGTGTGTGTCTGTGTCCTCACCTCCTCTTGTTATAGGGACCCCAGTCCTGTGGGGTCAGGACTGTCCCTCATGACCTAATTGTACCCAAATCCCTCTGAGTAGACGTCTCAGTGGAGACCCCTGTCCACATCGACCCTCCCTTGTGACCTCATTGTACCTGAATCCCCTTCCGGTGCGTCGTCAGACGCAGACCTCATTCCTGAACTTGGGGCCCGGAGGCGTCACACTGAGCATTGCAGAGACGACCTCAAACTCCAGTGGACGCCATCGCACGCACGCACACACGAGGCCCCTCACCCACTAGGGGCGTCACCAGCGACTCCTGTCCCCTCAGATGTTCCTGGTTCGTCCAGGGAGGGGGCGGGGGGACCCAGATGACAGGGGAGGCGTCGCGGACACCATGGAGCCCTTTCTGCCTCTTTCCCGAGACGGGGCGTCCCGGGCAGGGGTTCGTACGTGCGAGACAAGGCTTTGCAGCCCTGGGTCTCTGCGTCTGGGGAGAGGTTTCCCCGTGACGTGGGCACGGGCGCCTCTGAAAGGCACACGGCCGTCGTGGAGCTCGGAGGTGACACGCGGGGGACGGGGAAGGTCTTGGCCGGCAGGACGCATCCCCGCGGGGAAGAGGGGCCTCTGGTGTGCCGGCGACGGCGCCTCTGAAGGGCGGGCTGCACGGAGGTCCCTGTGCGGACGGGAAGAGCTGGCAGGCTGGCTGCTGGACACACACGTCCCTCTGTCCCTGTGAGCTCTTCTGCGTTGCGGTATCTCCCGTTGGCTCGGCACCACCGTGCACCTCCGAAGGACGCCGGCGTGTCCTCCTCTAAGCAGACCCCCGGGTGCCTGTGGAGCCTGAGACACGGGCTCTGTGATGTCGTCGTCGTCGTGACGACTGTCTGTCGGGGACCAGGACTATCGGAGGAGACGCCCCCGTCTGGGCCCGGAATCATCCCGGACAAAACACCCAGAGCGAGGTGATGCCCTTGTCTCCGGGGGCCGCATTCAGCCTCCTTGTTGTACGAGGTTTTATCCAAGACGGAAAAAAAAAAAAACCCTGTCATTTATATCAGTGGTCCCCAACCCCCGGGCCGCATACCGGTACCGGTCTGTGGGCAATTTGGTACCAGTCCTCAGAGAAAGAATAAATTACATTATTTCCGTTTTATTTATATTGAAGTCTGAACGATGTTTTATTTTAAAAAAAATGACCAGATTCCCTCTGTTCCATCCATCGAAGACTTACTCTTGACCAGGGGTCCCCAAACTTTTTACACAAGGGGGCCAGTTCACTGTCCCTCAGACCGTTGGAGGGCCGGACTATAAAAAAAACTATGAACAAATCTCTATGCACACTGCACATATCTTATTTTAAAGTAAAAAAACAAAACGGGAACAAATACAATATTTAAAATAAAGAACAAGTCAATTTAAATCAACAAACTAACCAGTATTTCAATGGGAACTATGCTCCTCTCACTGACCACCTTCCGGAAGTGCGGCGGGGGCCGGATAAATGGCCTCAGGGGGCCGCATGCGTCCCGCGGGCTGTAGTTTGGGGACCCCTGCTCTTGACGCTTGTCTCGCTCACATGATACATTTATCTGTCCCACCCTAAAGGTCGGTCCGTGAAAATATTTTCTGACATGAAACCGGTCCGTGGCCCAAAAAAGGTTGGGGACCACTGATTTATATGGGAGTTGATGCTTCCTGCTCCTCCCCTGTTCTCTCTCTCTCTCTCTCTTTGTCTCTCTCTCTCTCTCATCAATAAATAAAATCTTAAAAACAAGCAAACAAACGCTTCACTCGCCTTTTTCTCCTGACTTCTTCCCCATCGTCCCGGGAGAGGTTGGAGCAGAGACCAAACCCGAATGCTTTGCCCAGAGACCCTGCTCATGTCTGAAAAGCACCCAGAAAATGGCCAGCCGTGGTCTGTGTCCACACACAGACGGGCAGCTCAGGCGGACGGAGACAGGACAGGACGCCGTTATTCTCAACAGAGAGTCCATGAGTTAATGCGAATAAAAATGAACCGGAGCGCCTGACCTGTGGTGGCGCAGTGGATAAAGCGTCGACCTGGAAATGCTGAGGTCGCCGGTTCGAAACCCTGGGCTTGCCCGGTCAAGGCACATATGGGAGTTGATGCTTCCTGCTCCTCCCCCTTCTCTCTCTTTCTCTCTCCTCTCTATAATGAATAAATAAAATCTAAAAAAAAATTTATTAAAAATGAACCGGGGGGCGTCCTCTTCCTTCCGACTCGGTGTTCTCCATTGGCATCCTCGGTGGAATCCACTCGTCACAGAAATACATACACATGAGAGCTAAATCAGGGTGACCAGGGCAAACGCATCAGCCATCAGGGGGTCTTTGGAACGCTGCGGGAACTCTGGGACCCATGGCTCTGGACGACAAGAATACGGAGGTTCCTCAAAAAATTAACCACGAGGCCCTGGCCGGTTGGCTCAGCGGTAGAGCCTCGGCCTGGCGTGCAGAAGTCCCGGGTTCGATTCCCGGCCAGGGCACACAGGAGAAGCGCCCATCTGCTTCTCCACCCCTCCCCCTCTCCTTCCTCTGTGTCTCTCTCTTCCCCTCCCGCAGCCGAGGCTCCATTGGAGCAAAGATGGCCCAGGTGCTGAGGATGGCTCCTTGGCCTCTGCCCCAGGCGCTGGAATGGCTCTGGTCGCGACAGAGCGACGCCCCGGAGGGGCAGAGCATCGCCCCCTGATGGGCATGCCGGGTGGATCCCGGTCGGGCGCATGCGGGAGTCTGTCTTACTGTTTCTCCCCGTTTCCAGCTTCAGAAAAATACAAAAAAAAAAAAAAATTAACCACGAAATTGCCATGGGACCTGGCAATCCCAGGGCTGGGTAGACACCCCCCCCCCCGAGAATGAAAAGCGGGGTGTGTGAATGATACTTCGCACCCCCGTGTTCAACGGGGCGTGATTCACAACAGCGGGGAGGTGGAGGCAGCCCAAGCGTCCGTCCGCAGATGGATGGACGAGGCAGGCGTGGTCCGCCCACACCACCGGACGTCACACTCAGCTGTTGCGACCAGAGCCACTCTAGCGCCTGAGGCAGAGACCATGGAGCTGTGCCCTGCACGGGGTCACAGAGTGTGAGGGATGCACGTTTTCTATGGGAGGACGATGTTCTGAGCCTGGTGACCGGACCACCCAACCCTCTGGATCCAACAAGTATGCGTCCCGATCGTGTGGGGATCGGGTATGGATGGACAGTCTCATGGCCCCAGCCCTGTGGGGTTTAGTTTGCAAATGGACGGACCTCTTTGGGTCCCAGAGCTACAGATGCCAAGACGAGGAGCCCCATTCCTTCCTGCCCCTGCTCTGTGGCTCTCCGTGCTACGGGGTCCCAGCCCTGCGGGAGCCCCCTCACGGACCCCTCCTGAGAGCGTCACCTGCCCACGGGCGCAGAATGCCGGTCCGCCTGTCCCAGGGGCTTCCTTCTGCCCTGAGTGTTCCCGGCAAGGACACACAGAAGTCCATCCACCACCACCGCTCTTTCTCTCCAAGGATTCTGCATCCTCAGGGCTTGGCAGGCAATGCTCATTACCCCTTCCCACGCACCCCCCCCTTCCTCCCGCGGTTGTGAGGGTCTGTCTGGTGCCATCTCGCGCCCCCGGGAGCCGCCTTGGGTCTCCCATGATGCCTTGAGGCGAAATTCAAATCACGCTGGGAACGACGCTGAGAGAGGGAGGCGTGCTTTTGAATAGAGAACAAATTAACATGGAAAAAAAAAAAACAGAAGAAGAAGAAGAAATCAAGTCCAAGGGCGAGCTTCTGTGGAAGAAAAGATTCTCTGAGAGCCCTGTCGGGGAGGATGTGGGTCCTCTGTAAAGCCCAGCGCCCCTCGTAAAAAAAAAAATACAGGGAACACAGCTCCCCAAAGTGTTATTTCCCAGCTGGGGGCAACCATCCATCTATCCATCATCCATCCAACCATCCATCTATCCATCCATCCATCCATCCACCCACCCATCCATTTATCCATTTAATCATTCATGCAGGGAGTGGTCAGGGAGGGACGGCATTTGCAGACGACCCAACGCGAGTCACTGCAGGTTGGCGGGCTGCTGGTCAGATCAAAACAGGTGTGTTCCAGCCCTGGCCGGTTGGCTCAGCGGTAGAGCGTCAGCCTGGCGTGCAGGAGTCCCGGGTTCGATTCCCGGCCAGGGCACACAGGAGAAGCACCCATCTGCTTCTCCACCCCTCCCCCTCTCCTTCCTCTCTGTCTCTCTCTTTCCCGTGGCTCCCAGACACCGGTGACCTTTTGTCATTGTATTGGGAGGACCCATCTTTCCTGGCCTCTCTCGTCACTTGGTCAACCAATCTTTGTTCATCCGGTGACTTTCTGTGGACCAGGTAAATGGATGGATGGATGGGTGGATGGATGGATAAATGGATGGATGGATGGGTGGATGGATGGATAAATGGATGGTTGGATGGATGATGGATAGATGGATGGTTGGTTAGATAGATGGATGTATGGACAGATGGTGGATGGATGGGTGGATGGATGAATGGATGGATGGATGATGGATGGATGGATGGTGGATGGGTGGACAGATGAATGGATGGATGCATGAATGCATGAATGCATGAATGGATGGATGATGGATGGATGGATGGGTGGGTGGATGGGTGGATGGATGAATGGATGGATGGATGGATGGATGGATGGATGGATGGATGATGGATGGATGGATGGTGGATGGATGGATGATGGATGGATGGATGGATGGATGGATGGTGGATGATGGATGGATGGATGGATGGTGGATGGATAGTGGATGGGTGGACAAATGGATGGATTGGATGCATGAATGGATAGATGGATATATGGATGGGTGGGTGAATGGATGGTGGATGGATGATGGATGGATGGTAGATGGGTGGACAGATAAATGGATGGATGCATGAATGGATAGATGGATGGATGGATAGATGGATAGGTGGGTGGATGATGGATAGATGGTTGGTTGGTTAGATAGATGGATGGATGGATGATGGATGAATGGGTACATAGATGGACAATGGATGATGGATGGAGGGACAGACAGACGAAGGGATGGTTGGATGGACAGACGGATGGATGATAAACAGATGAGTAAATGGGTAGACAGACAAATGTCTCTGTTGCCTTGTCCATCTTCTAGAAGCTGCCTATGGTCCTTGACCTCTGGTCCCTGCCCCCACCTTCAAAGCCAGCAGCCTCTTGTCTTCTTTCTCCAACTGTGACCTCTGCTCTGACATCCCCTCTCCTTCTCTGTTTCTCATTCTCTCTCCTTCCTCCTACAGGGTCCTTTATGGTCACACTCAGCCCCCACCCCCGACCAGGCGAGCCAGAATCATGTCCCCATCCCAGGGTCCTCCCGCACTTCATCTCACTGGCAAAGCCCCCGTCACCGCGGGAGGGAAGGTATTCGGTGGTGCTCGCGATTAGGACGTGGACATCTTTGGGGGCTGCCAGGACGCCTCCCTTAGCCCGAGTTCTCCGAGTTTAAGGTTCTGAATCTACCCCCTCGGTGGGAGGGGTCAGAGAGAGCGATGGAGGAGCTGTACGCATCGCCAACTGGGTTCTGTCTCGGTGCTGTGGGCTCAGTGTGTGTCCCCCCCCCTCAAATTAATGCATCAAAGTGCTGCCCCCCAATATCATGAGATTAGGAGATGGGACCTTTTGAGCGTCATGAGGGTTTGATGAGCTCGTGAGGCTGGAGCCTTCCTCGGGAATTAGCGTCCTTATTAAAAAGCCAGGAAGACAGACCAGCTCCGTCCTGTGAGCGAGGACACGGCGTCCAGAAGCGGGGAAGAGAGCCTGACCTTGGACCTCCGGCCCCGCAGAACTGCGAGACGTCTGCCGTCTCCGTGTCCCCCCCCCCCCGAGACCTCGGCTTTGGGGAACGGCAGCCGAGCTCACCGGGAGAGAAACACGCCCGCTTTCTCCTGGGGTCCCCGCGTGAAGCCTGGGGCCCGGTCAGTTCCATTCTGATATCATCGGCCACGAACCACGTCCACGTGGGGGGGCCCTTTGGGTAGAGACAACATCTAACAGCCCTGGCGCTATGGAAGGCAGAGGGGACAGGGAGGTTGTCCCTCATGGGTGGAATCCGGTTTCTGGACGCTCAGTCATTGGTGGATCAGGACAGGATGGTTAACCTCTGTCCCCTGCAACGCAGACCACGGCTAGGATGGCAAACTCCCCCCTCTCAGCCTCCCGGGTGAATGACGCTGTGGGTGGCATGTCCCCCGGTTTCCACTCGGAGAGTCCCTCCTTCCCCGTGGGTGTCCGCGAAGGCAGAGGGCCAATTACACAGACAAGCGGGCAGCGGCGGTCGGGCGACTCCCCGGGGGGAGTCAGGGGACAGAGGAGGAGGGGGCCGCCTGTGTCTGTCAGAGCCTGAATGAAGACAGCTTCTCCCCTTCCCGGCCGGGTTAACGAGGCAGGAAGCCCCCCGCGTGTGACAGGGACGTGGCCCCGCACACAGGAGGCCACAGATCCCCTGTCTCGGAAAAGTCAAGACAAAATAAATTGACCTCCGCCTTGCTCAGGTGACGCGTTCCACAGGGAGGACATTTTTTTTTTTTCTTTTTCTTTTTTTTTTTTTTTCCCTCTAAGATGCTCGGGCAATGGGAGATAAGGGCTTCGTGTCACCGACAATGGGGACCTGGCTCCTCATTATCGAGGGTGCCCTGTCATGTCATGTGCACAGGTCTGAAGATGGGGGCGGAAGGGGTCTCGGGCACGGGGACAGGGGACGGTGACACCGCGGTGGAGACCTTCACGCGCCTTCCCCCCCCCCCCTCTCCTGGCATAAACAGGGATGCTGGCTGTGCTGGCGAACGGAGAAAGGCCACGCGGGGGTGAGGGGGGGGCAATCCTCAGATTACCACGGTTTCACCCCAACAGGTCCAGCAGGGAGCCGGACAGAGACGCCCGGTGTGCAGGTTGACTCCAGTGGCGGCGCTGACTCGTGCCCTGACATCATTTTGTTACCAGGCTTGGAGACTGGGTGGGGGCTGACGGCGGGGTGGGGGTGGGGGAGGGGGGCACGTGCCTTCCTCGTGCACCCAGCGAGCCTGCATAAATGCCAGGTTGTCAGCCTCATCAGGCGAGAGCAACCGGGAGGAGAAGAAGGCACAGGGTTTTTTTTTTTGTTTTTTTTTTTCCTTTTTCTTTCTTTCTTTTTTTTTTTTTTGAATGCTACCCCAGAGTCAATTAAAATACAGCGAGCTTGACATGTGCAGAGTGGAGGGTGATCAAAGTCCCAAATGCCCATACAGCCAGCGACATAAAAACAGTGTGTTTGGCGGGAGAGTGACACAGTGTAACAGGTCAGATAATTATGAGGAAATCTATGATATATCTGTTGCGATGGCTTATCATGTTCCCATTATCACAGCCATCAAAGACCGCGGGCGGGCTGCTTTTCGGCGGGCGGGCGGGCAGGCAGGCACATCCTGGAGCCTGGTGACACTTCGCCATCCTGATACAGATGGCTGCCTTCTCCGCGGCGCCGCTGAATTAATTTGACATTAAATAGGGTGGCGCGCGGGCCCGCTTGTTTAAATATAGACTTTTTAATTGCAGTGGGAATAGCCGGGGAGCGTGTGTGTGTGCGCGCGCGCGCGGGGGAGGACGCGGTGGGGGGGGATGGCTCGTTAGCGAGGCGCCCCCCCCTCCACGCCCACTCCGGGGCGCGCCCGTGTGCTCCCGCGCGTGCACGCACGCTTGGTGAGCGATTCTCCGTGGTGCGCAGACGTTGCGCACACATACGACCCACACGCACGCACGCGCGCGCCGCGTGTGTGTGCGCGCGCGCGGGGCCCTTGTCTTACCATTTGCATGAGGACTGCTCTGCGCTCACACGTGTCGCCCCTCCCTCGCCAACCCCGGCACCCAGTGCTGCTGAGCACGTGTGTTCATTGTGACAGCGACGCCAAGCTCTCCATCCTGCGACTTGATATGTTTTTTTTAAGCTAATGAAGGGCATGTGGTCTGTGCGCCCAAGGTGCACGCGCGCGGAGGGGGACCAAAGCCACGCGTGAGTTTTCAAGGACTGGGTACCTGCTGCCTGAAGTGCGCGCGCGCGCACGCATCCTAATTGTGTTCATGGCTTCTCCTCTCCGTTGTGCACGCTGGTCCCCCCCCCCCACACACACACACACACACACAAACTCACCGCCACAGCTCCTCAAAACCCAGCTAACGACAGCGTTTTCTGCCTTAAATGCTAATAGGTGTCCGTGTATCCCCTCTGCATGATCGCCATAATTACGGGGATACATGACACACGCTGGGGTGCCATCCGTCCGTCCACACAGTCTGGGTTCGGTGCCCCCGTGGAGAGGCACATCTGGGCAGGTGCTGACGACAGAGATGGTCATTTCCAGGTGCGGAGGGTGTTGCTGGGTCATTTTCAGGTGCGGAGTGTGTGCGCGCGTGCGCGCTTGCTTAACTGAATCTGGGATTCCTTCTGAAAGCCGCCGAATACTTCCGACACCATCAAGTTCAAATGGAAAAGAAAGGTGGGGATATTTAGAAGGAAAAAAAAAAAGGAAGATTTTATACTGTCTCATTTCAGCTATTTTTTTTTTCCCCCGAGTGCCTTTCCGCCCACAGACACAGAAACTGGCTACAAGTGCCCATCTCCAAGTTCTATCATATTTACATTCTTCCCAGTCTAACGGCTGCCAGTTGTCCTAGCTTCCCTCGGCGCCCTTAATCAGGTGGCTGTTCCCGCTCCCTGGTCCCTGTCCCCGGTCCCCACGGGTATCAGTGCCCCGGACAGGCGGCCTGACTTTGTGTGTCACCCCGTGCCAAAGCAGACGGTCATGTGTGGGCTGGCCGTGACGTTCATGGAGGACTCTGATATAAGGTGGAACAGGACAGGGAGTTCCAGATTTTTCTGAGATTTAGACAGGCAATTTCTTTCCTTTTTTTTTTTAAAAGGTAACTAGACTAAACTTTAAGACGTGCTCGCTGAACTGACACCTTGTTTATCCCCAACACTCCCTCATTTCCATTCACCGTCGCCCCGAGGTGCGAGACTCTCTCTTTTCCTTGGCTTGTTACAAGGGCCACGCTGGCTTTTCCATCGTGCTGGTTTTCTTCCACTGGGGCG
Organism: Saccopteryx leptura; assembly: GCF_036850995.1. NCBI lineage: Eukaryota > Metazoa > Chordata > Mammalia > Chiroptera > Emballonuridae > Saccopteryx > Saccopteryx leptura. The sequence continues at coordinate 272,044 of NW_027095713.1, read as the reverse complement.
GGCTGGTCACAATCTCAGAGCCTCGGCTTCCACACACACGGCCGTGCGGAGCGTGAAGATAACTCACCCGTTCTGTGACAAACTTCCCCTGCAACGCAAGCCGTCCACCTCCACTCTCATGATGATGTGCAGGAGGCGGATACCTTTTTCTGGAAAGAGTAAGATGGTCAATATCAATATTTCACGGTTTCCAATCCGTATCGTCTTCCATGGCAAGTAAAAAACCCGTGCCGTCGTTGCCCAGACGATGCGTGAATGAATGAGCCCGTGTGTTCCGATAAAACTTTATTCACACAGACAAGTCGAGGGCCAGCATCATCTAAAGCAGGGGTCTCAAACTCATCTCAGCATGTGGGCCGCAGAGCAAGATCACAGCTGTTCGGCGGGCCGCACTAGGTCTACAAAAGGCAACTGTGACGCAACACTTTTCTCACTGCAGTTGAAAACAAAAAAAAAAAATCAGTACAACAAGCACAATCGTACATGCAGTTTACTCAGTGTCACAAAACGACCAGAAACTGTAGTTCGCATCACAACTGCTGTTCACTAAGCTAATATCTAGCTAGGATGCTAGAGAAATGAAAAATACAAGGAGGCCCCTAGGCTTACTTAATTTTATCCAAAATATTTTGAACTTTGTGGATTAGTCTGCGGGCCGCACAAAATTGTTCGGCGGGCCGCATGCGGCCCGCGGGCCGCGAGTTTGAGACCCCTGATCTAAAGCAAGAATTCTCCCTCCGCGGCAATCTCAGCACTGCCCGGCAGAACGGAAGTGTCCTCAGACAGGAGACAAAGGGAACAAGAAGCTTATTTGCATTTTTTTTTTAGCTTATTTCGTGAAAACAAAGGGGAAAAAAAAAATTCAACTCTTTGCTGTCCTGATTGGCCGCATCTTTGCGCATATTTTTCTCTGTGAGAGAATGTCATCTCAGCACGAAACACTGTTTGCAATGCGACCCTGGTCTGACCGGGGAGGTGTGTCCGAGGCTGCAGGCGGGCTCTGTCTTTCCTGGGAGGACATGTCGGTGAGCTCCAGCTGTTCGAGGTCTGAGCAGAGGCGTGTGTCCACTCAGCGAGCTCCATTCGGGGCCATATGAGGGGTGGGGGGGTGGGGTTGTACTCCTCACGGAGCTGAGAAGTCTGCAGGTGTTTATCCCACGCATGTCCCCTGACCCCCGCTCTGCAGGGGGTGCTTCTGGCTGCAGAGGCCAGTTGGGGACCAGCAGGACTGTGTGGGCGGAAGTCCCTGTGGGAGGGACAGGTGTGAGCCGGTGTGGGGGACACGCTTTGCCCCTCTCTGGGCTGTGATGTGGCCTGGACGGAGCAGGTCCCGCACCCTTTGCTGCCGGGGGCCTGAACGTAGCAGGATTTCTGTGCACCTCGCCCCGCGTGAGCCTGCAGGGACCTCGTGAAAGGGCAGAGAGAGGTCCCCACTGAACGTTGCCGAGGAAACGGCACCTCAGTCCTATGGCCACAGGAACTGAATTCTGCCGGCACCTGAGCAAGCCTGGGGGGGGGGAGCTTCCCCCCAGGTCTGCAGGCAAAAGCCGGGGCTGCCAGCCACAGTGGACTCCGCCTGACCCCGGACCCACCAGCCAGAGAGCCGACAAATCCACGTTGCCCCTCACAGCTCCGTGCCTGAGCCCTTCTTAGGCACCCCCCGGGAACAAGAGACTGTGTCGGGCTATTTGGAAAGTGCACCCCCCCTCCCCCGCAGGTGAGACCCCCCCCCAGGGCCAGCCGCGTGGTGGGGGCTGCAGAAATGAGGGAGAGGCCGCGTAGGGGCGACCCCCAGTTCAGACGGACGTCCGTGTCTGTAACGCGCTCCGATTGCTTGACCGATTGGCCACGGGCTTGATCGGCAAGGAGGGTGATTTTCTCTGATCTAGACACGGTCTCCTGTGAATCGCAGGAACGGGGCCCTACGTGCAGGTCTGTGACCTCCGACTCCCACCTGGGCCAGGTGTGGGAGGGGTAAGGGCCCTGGATGCTCACCTGGGCCAGGTGTGGATTGGGGCAGGGTTCATGGTGTTTACCTGAGCCATATATAAATGGAGAGAGACGCAGGATGCTCACCTGGGCCAGGTGTGGATTGGGGCAGGGTTCATGGTGTTTACCTGAGCCATATATAAATGGAGAGAGACCCAGGATGCTCACCTGGGCCAGGTGTGGATTGGGGCAGGGTTCATGGTGTTTACCTGAGCCATATATAAATGGAGAGAGACCCAGGATGCTCACCTGGGCCAGGTGTGGAAGGGATAAGAGCCCAGGATGCTCACCTGGGCCAGGTGTGAATGGAGCAGGGTTCATGGTGTTCACCTGAGCCATATATAAATGGAGAGGGACCCAGGATGCTCACCTGGGCCAGGTGTGAATGGAGCAGGGTTCATGATGTTTACTTGAGCCATATATAAATGGAGAGAGACCCAGGATGCTCACCTGGGCCAGGCAGGATTCAGGGTGTTTACCTGAGCCATATATAAATGGAGAGGGACCCAGGATGCTCACCTGGGCCAGGTGTGAACGGAGCAGGGTTCATGATGTTTACCTGAGCCATATATAAATGGAGAGAGACCCAGGATGCTTACCTGGGCCAGGTGTGAATGGAGCAGGGTTCATGGTGTTTACCTGATCCATATATAAATGGAGAGAGACCCAGGATGCTCACCTGGGCCAGGTGTGGATTGGGGCAGGGTTCATGGTGTTTACCTGATCCATATATAAATTGAGAGGGACCCAGGATGCTTACCTGGGCCAGGCAGGATTCAGGGTGTTTTCCTGAGCCATATATAAATGGAGAGAGACCCAGGATGCTCACCTGGGCCAGGTGTGGATTGGGGCAGGGTTCATGGTGTTTACCTGAGCCATATATAAATGGAGAGAGACCCAGGATGCTCACCTGGGCCAGGTGTAAATTGGGGCAGGGTTCATGGTGTTTACCTGAGCCATATATAAATGGAGAAGGACCCAGGATGCTCACCTGGGCCAGGCATGGGTTGGAGCAGGGTTCATGGTGTTCACCTGAGCCATATATAAACGGAGAGGGACCCAGGATGCTCACCTGGGCCAGGTGTGAATGGAGCAGGGTTCATGATGTTTACCTGAGCCATATATAAATGGAGAGGGACCCAGGATGCTCACCTGGGCCAGGTGTGAATGGAGCAGGGTCCATGGTGTTTACCTGAGCCATATATAAATGGAGAGAGACCCAGGATGCTCACCTGGGCCAGGTGTGAACAGAGCAGGGTTCATGATGTTTACCTGAGCCATATATAAATGGAGAGAGACCCAGGATGCTCACCTGGGCCAGGTGTGGATTGGAGCAGGGTTCATGGTGTTTACCTGAGCCATATATAAATGCAGAAGGACCCAGGATGCTCACCTGGGCCAGGTGTGAATGGAGCAGGGTTCATGGTGTTTACCTGAACCATATATAAATGGAAAGAGACCCAGGATGCTCACCTGGGCCAGGCAGGATTCAGGGTGTTCACCTGAGCCATATATAAATGGAGAAGGACCCAGGATGCTCACCTGGGCCAGGTGTGAATGGAGCAGGGTTCATGGTGTTTACCTGAGCCATATATAAATGGAGAGGGACCCAGGATGCTCACCTGGGCCAGGTGTGAATGGAGCAGGGTTCAGGGTGTTTACCTGAGCCATATATAAATGGAGAGAGACCCAGGATGCTCACCTTGGCCAAGCAGGATTCAGGGTGTTTACCTGAGCCATATATAAATGGAGAGAGACCCAGGATGCTCACCTTGGCCAAGCAGGATTCAGGGTGTTTACCTGAGCCATATATAAATGGAGAGAGACCCAGGATGCTCACCTGGGCCAGGTGTTCATGGAGCAGGGTCCATGGTGTTTACCTGAACCATATATAAATGGAAAGAGACCCAGGATGCTCACCTGGGCCAGGCAGGATTCAGGGTGTTCACCTGAGCCATATATAAATGGAGAAGGACCCAGGATGCTCACCTGGGCCAGGTGTGAATGGAGCAGGGTTCATGGTGTTTACCTGAGCCATATATAAATGGAGAGGGACCCAGGATGCTCACCTGGGCCAGGTGTGAATGGAGCAGGGTCCATGGTGTTTACCTGAGCCATATATAAATGGAGAGAGACCCAGGATGCTCACCTGGGCCAGGTGTGAACAGAGCAGGGTTCATGATGTTTACCTGAGCCATATATAAATGGAGAGAGACCCAGGATGCTCACCTGGGCCAGGTGTGGATTGGAGCAGGGTTCATGGTGTTTACCTGAGCCATATATAAATGCAGAAGGACCCAGGATGCTCACCTGGGCCAGGTGTGAATGGAGCAGGGTTCAGGGTGTTTACCTGAGCCATATATAAATGGAGAGAGACCCAGGATGCTCACCTTGGCCAAGCAGGATTCAGGGTGTTTACCTGAGCCATATATAAATGGAGAGAGACCCAGGATGCTCACCTTGGCCAAGCAGGATTCAGGGTGTTTACCTGAGCCATATATAAATGGAGAGAGACCCAGGATGCTCACCTGGGCCAGGTGTTCATGGAGCAGGGTCCATGGTGTTTACCTGAACCATATATAAATGGAAAGAGACCCAGGATGCTCACCTGGGCCAGGCAGGATTCAGGGTGTTCACCTGAGCCATATATAAATGGAGAGGGACCCAGGATGCTCACCTGGGCCAGGTGTGAATGGAGCAGGGTTCATGGTGTTTACCTGAGCCATATATAAATGGAGAGGGACCCAGGATGCTCACCTGGGCCAGGTGTGAATGGAGCAGGGTTCAGGGTGTTTACCTGAGCCATATATAAATGGAGAGAGACCCAGGATGCTCACCTTGGCCAAGCAGGATTCAGGGTGTTTACCTGAGCCATATATAAATGGAGAGAGACCCAGGATGCTCACCTTGGCCAAGCAGGATTCAGGGTGTTTACCTGAGCCATATATAAATGGAGAGAGACCCAGGATGCTCACCTGGGCCAGGTGTTCATGGAGCAGGGTCCATAGTGTTTACCTGAGCCATATATAAATTGAGAGAGACCCAGGATGCTCACCTGGGCCAGGCAGGATTCAGGGTGTTCACCTGAGCCATATATAAATGGAGAAGGACCCAGGATGCTCACCTGGGCCAGGTGTGAATGGAGCAGGGTTCATGGTGTTTACCTGAGCCATATATAAATGGAGAGAGACCCAGGATGCTCACCTTGGCCAAGCAGGATTCAGGGTGTTTACCTGAGCCATATATAAATGGAGAGAGACCCAGGATGCTCACCTTGGCCAAGCAGGATTCAGGGTGTTCACCTGAGCCATATATAAATGGAGAAGGACCCAGGATGCTCACCTGGGCCAGGTGTGAATGGAGCAGGGTTCATGGTGTTTACCTGAGCCATATATAAATGAAGAGGGACCCAGGATGCTCACCTGGGCCAGGTGTGGATTGGGGCAGGGTTCATGGTGTTTACCTGAGCCATATATAAATGGAGAGGGACCCAGGATGCTCACCTGGGCCAGGTGTGAATGGAGCAGGGTTCATGGTGTTTACCTGAACCATATATAAATGGAGAGAGACCCAGGATGCTCACCTGGGCCAGATGTGAATGGAGCAGAGTTCATAGTGTTTACCTGAGCCATATATAAATGGAGAGAGACCCAGGATGCTCACCTGGGCCAGGTGTTCACGGAGCAGGGTTCATGGTGTTTACCTGAGCCATATATAAATGGAGAGAGACCCAGGATGCTCACCTGGGCCAGGTGTGGAAGGGATAAGAGCCCAGGATGCTCACCTGGGCCAGGTGTGAATGGAGCAGGGTTCATGATGTTTACCTGAGCCATATATAAATGGAGAGGGACCCAGGATGCTCACCTGGGCCAGGTGTGAACGGATCAGGGTTCATGGTGTTTACCTGAGCCATATATAAATGGAGAGAGACCCAGGATGCTCACCTGGGCCAGGCATGAATTGGGGCAGGATTCATGGTGTTTACCTGAGCCATATATAAATGGAGAGGGACCCAGGATGCTCACCTGGGCCAGGTGTGGATTGGGGCAGGGTTCATGGTGTTTACCTGAGCCATATATAAATGGAGAGAGACCCAGGATGCTCACCTGGGCCAGGTGTGGAAGGGATAAGAGCCCAGGATGCTCACCTGGCCAGGGGTGCATGGAGCAGGGTCCACGGTCCAAGAGGGCTCACCGGGGCCAGGTGTGGACAGAGAAGGACCCAGGATGCTTACAAAACCAGGTGCACACAGAGCAGAACCTATGGTCCCAATGCTCACTGGAAAAGGACCCATGTTACTCACCTGGGCCAGCTGCGGACGACCCTTCACCTGTGATGCTCACCTGGTCCAACGCTTGCTGCTGCTCAAAGTGACACCCACCTGCATGTACGTGACCTCCCCCCCTACCCGGGGGTGGGGGGCAGGGCGGCTTCCAGACTGACCTCTGCGGCACGGACACAAGACACCGAACAGAGTACGTGAAGGGGGTTTGCACACACGTGACGGTCCAGCCAAGCCCCAGACCGGAGACGCGGACCCGGTAAAATTAAATGCGTCCGTCCGTGAAGCGGCATTCGCTGGCTAATTACAAGGGCTCCATGTGAGAACCAGAATGGCCCAGGCCGCTCTGGTAGGCGGTCAGTTACTGGCCCCTCCCCATCAGCCCCGTAGACAGGGATGGATGGATAATAATCGTTAAATTGTTCTTCCGCGTTTTACACACACGGAAGGTCCTAGAAACACGGGGGAAGCAGCCCCCAGGCCCCGAGAGGCTGCCTTACAAGGAAACACGTTCTATTCCAGGGATCCCCAAACTACGGCCCGCGGGCCACATGCGGCCCCCTGAGGCCATTTATCCGGCCCCCGCCACACTTCCAGAAGGGGCACCTCTTTCATTGTTGGTCAGTGAGAGGAGCATAGTTCCCATTGAAATACTGGTCAGTTTGTTGATTTAAATTTACTTGTTCTTTATTTTAAATATTGTATTTGTTCCTGTTTTTTTTTTGTTTGTTTGTTTTTTTGGGTTTTTTTACTTTAAAATAAGATATGTGCAGTGTGCATAGGGATTTGTTCATAGTTTTTTTTTATAGTCCGGCCCTCCAACGGTCTGATGGACAGTGAACTGGTCCCCTGTGTAAAAAGTTTGGGGACCCCTGTTCTATTCCATTCTTCACAACCGGCTCTCTCTCTCCCCTAAACCACAAGGGTCTCATCGCCCCGTCAGAATGAGCGATCGCTTCGACGGCCCTCCTCCGCGCCCGGTGACAGCGGCTTGCTCAGGATCTCTGCCGGGAAAGGCGGGAGAATTCGGCTGGACCTGACGCGAAGTCTGCTTCTTTCTTTGTTGGGTTTGTTTGCTTTGTTTGGTGAGGTTGGGTCAAGGCGAAACCAGCGACCAAACGCGTGGAAAATATTCAGAATGCGACGGCTGGCCGGGGTGGTCTTGGGTTCAACGGGCAGGAGGGTGTTCAGTGCCCGCCCGAGGCTGGCACTCCCAGGAAGCTGGGATTTCCCCTGAGCTGGCCCGGACGCGAGTCTTGGCAAATGGTGCATTTTTTCCCCCCGTGTGGCCCTTTACTTTGTCACGAGTGTGCCGGGAGGACCTCTCCCCTTTTCTCCTGGGTGGTGGGTGGGCTCAGGAGGCTGGACCTGGGGCACATAAGGCCCCCCCCGGGGCTCATCTGGTGGGTCCAGAGGCCGCAGCAGCCCTGGGGTGGCCGGCTGCATTCGGAGAGAAGCAGAGACCAGAGACAGACGTCCTGGGACCCGGTGGCTTCAGGTCAAGTTCTGTGAGTCTGACCTCGAGTGTTTGGGAGAACAGGTGTGCTACGTGAGAACAGGTGCGCTATAGCTCGGGAGAGGTGATTGACGATGAGTCCTGGCCAGTTCCATTTGCTCTATGTGTCTGCCTGTCTATCTATCATCTATTCATCCATCCAACTATTATCTATATATTTATCTATCTATCATATATCTATCCATCTATCTATCTATTCATCTGTCTATCATCTATCATCCATCCATCCATCTATCCATCTATCTATTCATCTGTCAATCTATCATCTATCTATCCACCTGTCTATTCATATATCTATCTATCTATCTATCATCTGTCATCTATCCATCCATCCATTACTTATCTATCTATCTATCCACCTGTCTATTTATCTATCTATCCATCTATCTATCATCTCTCATCCATCTATCCATCCATTATCTATCTATCTATCTATCTATCTATCTATCTATCTATCTATCTATCTTTCTATCTATCATCCATCCATCCATTATCTATCTATTTATCTGTCTATCTATTCATCTATCTATCATCTATCTATCTATCTATCATCCATCCATCCATTATCTATCTATTTATCTATCTAATATCTATCTATCCATGTCTATCTATTCATCTTCAATCTATCTATCATCTATCTATCCACCTGTCTATCTATTTATCTGTCTATCTATTCATCTATCTGTCTATCTATCTATCTATTCATCTATCTATCTTTCTATCAATCATCTATTTGTCTATCTATCTATTCATCTATTTATCTATTCATCTGTCTATCTGTCTATCATCTATCTATCTATCTATCATCTAGCTATCATCTAGTGCAGGGGTCGGAAAACCTTTTGGCTGAGAGAGCCATGAACGCCACATAGTTTAAAATGTCATTCCGTGAGAGCCATACAATGACCCGTGGACGTGACGCATTATCCAACAAAAATTTGGTGTTGTCCCAGAAGACAGCTGTGATTGGCTCCAGCCACCCGCAACCATAAACACGAGCGGTGGGAAATGAATGGATTGTAATACATGAGAATGTTCTATATTTTTAACGTTAATTTTATTAAAGATTTGTCTGTGAGCCAGACAAATTTGTCTGCAGCCATCAAAAGAGCTACATCTGCCTCGCGAGCCATAGGTTCCTGACCCCTGATCTAATATCTGCTCAGGGGACTTTGTGTGTGTGTGTGTGTGTGTGTATATATATATATATATATATATATACATACATACATATGTGTGTGTGTGTGTGTGTGTGTGTGTGTGTGTGTGTCTGCTCACTGAATTCTCACCGTCAGGAGCTGTGAATAAATATCCCCGTTCTTCCATCCCGCTGAGTGGTCCCCATCACACCGTTGTACCCGCAACACCGGTCAGTGCGCGCCTGCTGGTCCACAGGGACTGGAGATCAGTATGCATACAGCCGTTCGTACATGGTGCCGGCATGGATGTGAGTATAGTCATACACAGACATATTTATAGATAGAGAGAGAGAGAGAGAGAGAGAGAGAGAGAGAGATGGAGCCCTCAGCGATAGATATAAATACTCGGATAGAGGTGTTGGTGCAGAAATAGACACAGACACACACCCGGAGGATAGAGAGGTCATGTTCTCACTGAGGGCAGCAGCAGACACGGGTGTAAAAGTAGAGAGACGTCGATAGTAGATGTAGACGCATTCCGGTGACAGAGACGCGGACCTCGCCACAGTGACACGCGGATGTAGTTACAGATGGGCACACAAACAGACCGACACACGGACGGAGATGGGAGCTACAGGCATAGACATCGACGGAGACAGAGAGGGACGCAGGAAAGAGACGCCTGGATGTCAGAGATGCGGTGATGTGCAGATGTGGTTACAGATGCACATAGAGTGGAGATAGAGACCCAGAGGTAAATATGGAGACGGAGATAAAGCCAGAGATCCAGAAACAGCATTACACACAGACACAGACAGACACATATCGACATCATACAGACATAGGTAACACCAGGGGTCCCCAAATTACGGCCCGCGGGCCGCATGCGGCCCCCTGAGGCCATTTATCCGGCCCCCGCTGCACTTCCGGAAGGGGCACCTCTTTCATTGGTGGTCAGCGAGAGGAGCATAGTTCCCATTGAAATACTGGTCAATTTGTTGATTTAAATTTACTTGTTCTTTATTTTAAATATTGTCTTTGTTCCCGTTTTGTTTTTTTACTTTAAAATAAGATATGTGCAGTGTGCATAGGGATTTGTTCATAGTTTGTTTTTTTTTATAGTCTGGCCCTCCAACGGTCTGAGGGACAGTGAACTGGCCCCCTGTGTAAAAAGTTTGGGGACCCCTGGGTAACACAGAGCTTGGAACACAGATGTAGACATCGATGGACGCAGGCGACACGGGTCTGGACGTCCGTATAACTGCACACGGACAGGTCACAGCTGCGCACATAGACGGAGCTGTAGGCGGACACGCATGGCAGCTCTCTACATGTGCATACGTGTCCACACAGACAAGAAGATGATGTAGACATACAGCTCTAGGTATGTAGATATCACACATAGATATCGGTGTCCATAGTACCTAGGTATGTATATATATATTTGCATTTTTCTGAAGCTGGAAACAGGGAGGCAGACAGACTCCCACATGCACCCGACCGGGATCCACCCGGCACGCCCACCAGGGGGCAATGCTCTGCCCATCTGGGACGTCGCTCTGTTGCATCCAGAGCCACTCTAGCGCCTGGGGCAGAGGCCAAGGAGCCATCCCCAGCGCCCGGGCCATCTTTGCTCCAATGGAGCCTTGGCTGCAGGAGGGGAAGAGAGAGACAGAGAGGAAGGAGGGGGTGGGGGTGGAGAAGCAAATGGGCGCTTCTCCTGTGTGCCCTGGCCGGGAATCGAACCCGGGACTTCCGCACGCCAGGCCGACGCTCTACCACTGAGCCAACCGGCCAGGGCCGGTAGAGAGAGATTGATACGGACATGACAAACGTGTGTACCTGTTGGGATGACATTGATTTGATCACTATATGAAATAGACACGCAGATCCTGACACACAGATAACACAGAGACAGGAATAACTCAGACACGGAGGGTCCAGCTCCGGGCATATGAAGATCTATAGAGGGACAACAGGTGGACAGACGACACAGGTGTGGACAGACACGCAGCCCAGGGACAGGGACACAGATATTAGTCACCCTGGCTTGCAGACACCGGACGAGGGGTCCCCGCAAAGCCAGGGGTGGCGCTCTCGGATGGCCGACAAGCTCACGACGAAGACTTGGCCGTTGCTGGTTTTCGGGGATGCGGGAAGGGAATTCCTGGTGAGGATGAGACACGTCTCTCAGCCCTCTGGGCAGCTGTGTGCACGGAGGGGCATCCGGGCGTCGGACCGTTGCTCCGGCAACCGCCGTCCATGTCCACGGGGGAGACGCTGGGAGCACGTGGTGTGTCCAGGAGGCGACCCCTGAGGCCAGCCCACTGCGGGGAGGGACACCCCAGTGCCCACCACACTCGCTCTTAGAATTCATAGGTGGCTACCAACCCCCCTGTGGACTTGGGGGGTCAGATTGCTTGGCTGGGACCCACATGGCCCCTGAGGCTCCCCGGGACCCCTCCGTGGCCCGCACAGCGGTGCCTCCGTGAGAAGGGGCGAGAGTTTACAGCTGGACAGCCTTTCCGGAAGCCTTTTCGGGGGGCTGCTTTCGGCCACAGGACGTGTCCAGGAAAAGGAACCGTGATGTAGGCGTGTTTTCTCCCGCGTCTTCCTGCCGAGGGGGACCTTGAACTTGGACCACTTGGGGAGCGTGTTGAGCTGCGCTGACCCAGCGTGACTTAAGGGACGGGGTGTCAGAGGCGACGGCTAAGGGCTGCTCGTTGGTTTGGGGGCTCTAGGATCCCTTGATTCTTGGCTCGCGCAGTCCACGGGCTGGGGTGGTTGGCTGGGGTGGAAACATTTCCCCGTCTGATGTGCGTTCAGAACCTACAAGGTAGGACGTGTCAGTTGGTTCTTAACTCACGAGGAAGCCCGGGGTTGTGAGCATTGGGTGGAAGCTGGTTAAGGTCCCCTAGCTGGGGGCCGGCCAGGCTGACGCCGGGTGTTGAGGTCCCTGGGGGGCTTCCGGATCTAATCTGAATCGGAATGCAATTGTGGGACCTGGCCGGATGGCTCAGTGGATAGAGCATGGCCCCCCCGGGGGCAGTGTACGGACACCCAGGGTTCCATCCCAGGTCAGGGCACACTTGACAAACGACCATCTCTTTCTCTTCCCTTCCCCCTCTCTCTCTCTCTCCACGCCGGGTCGTGCACCGAACGCCCCCTCCCCCCTCAGACCAGGGACGCCTTTCTGCTGAGGGGCGTGGCCTTCTCCACCCACCCCCACGAGAGTGACGGGCACCCAGCCCGAGGTCAGGACCCCTGGGCGTTCTGGGCAGGGGGGCGGCTCCGGTTAGAAAACAAAGATACAGATAAATAAAGAGTCTCGATTTCGTTTCCGTGGGAAGTAAGCCCGTCTCATCACGGAGGACAGGCCAATGACAGCGTCTACGAAGGGCTGTCGTCGCTGGTCCGGGCGGGCAGGTGGCCAGGGTGTCCCTGGAGCTCCTGGACGAGCCTCTGGGCCGCGGGGGGACACCAGGGTTGGGAGGGGGGCCCTTGGCCGGCTGACCTGCCCCAGGAGGGGAGCCCTCGGGGGGGGGGGGTGAGATGGTCACACAGGGGCGTTTGGGAATCTCGGGAACGTGTGAGCGCCTGCTCTTTTCTCCTCCGTTAGAAAAAAAAAAAAAAGAAGAGAGAGAGAGAGAGAGAATCGATTGGAAAAACTTCAATTAAGCGTTTAAAAGGGACCATCTGGCCCGGCTGACGGGGGCCCCGTGTCGACAACGTGCGTCAGCTGCTTACAAACAAACCATCTCCTCTATTGTCTCGTGTTACAAATTAAAACGAGATGAAACCACCTACGTGGCACCTTGGCTACGTGCCCCCCCCCCCCCCCCCCCCCCCCCCCACCCCGCACACCCCACCGCCGCCGTGCGGGGCGGAGGCTGAGCCCGAGCCCGCGTGCGCCCCGTGCATATGCAGCCGGCCTGATGAGCCCTCATTATCTCTGCCTCCGCGTCGCCCGGGCCGCGGCCACGGCATAATCAAAGCCTGGGGGTACGTATTAATTATCTCTTTGAATGGTGATGAAATTTTAAAAAGATCTCCTTGAGGCTCCCCTCGCGCCAGCGCGGAAAACAAAGGCTCACACAGCTTGCGCGCGCGCGCGCGGGGGAGAGACGGGCACATGTGGTGTTGCATCTGTTCGGGATGGTTCCATCGGGGGGGCCTCCGTGCGCCTGCGCGCGCTAGGCGGTGAGACAGGGAGATGGGGAGACGGAGAGAGAGAGATGTGGGGGCGTCCGGTCCCGCGGTAACGACAAGGACGGCCATTCGTGCGCTCCCCACCCCCCACCCTGGGGGCAGGGCACAATCCCGGTGTCCGTCCTGGAAGAGGTGCCCTGGGTTGGTTGCGTCCCTACAGGGGTGGCGCTGTGACTCAGACACGGGATTCCTGCGGGCGTGAGGGGCGGCGACATGGGGTTCCTGGCCGTACTGCCCTCTCTCTCTCTGCGGCTGCACCCTCCCCCTTATGGTTTCAGGGCTGAGTCACCGGATGGGCACAGAGGGTCGGTCAGCAGGCTTGTCAATCTAATCTGAATTGGAATGCAGTTGTGGGTCCTGGCTGGGTGGCTCAGTGGATAGAGCATCGCCCTCACGGCGTGTGGACATCCAGGGTTCAATCCCAGGTCAGGGCACACATGAGAAACAACCATCTCCTTCTCTTCCCTTCCCTCTCTCCCTTCTCCCTCTCTTCCCCTCCTGCAGCCAGTGTCTTGATTGGTTTGAGCATCCGCCTCAGGCACTAAAAATAGCTCAGTTAGTTCAAGCGTCGACCCAAGATGGGGGTTGCCAGGTGGAGCCCAGCCGGGGCACAGGCGGGAGTCTGTCTGTCTCCCCACCTCTCACTTTTAAAAAATGCAATTACAGAGGCGGAGGGGGGGGAGGAGGGGTGGAAAAAGAAGGGTCCCATCGTGGGACGATTTGGGTGACGAGGGAGGGGTCTTTCCACGCCGGGGAGATGTTTCACGGAGCTGTGTCCGGGGACCATGCAGGTCAGGGGTGACGCAGCCAGACAACTGTGAGGACACAGGCTGTGCGTGTGGCTGAGACGCCCTCCCTGCTCTGCGTCCACCCTGCGGGCTCACGGATCCCTGCCGGCTTTTCCGTTTCCGCTTTATAGCGAGGCCAGGAGTGTCAGGACACGGTCATCCCAGCACATTTGTTCAGACCGCCTTCTAAAAGTAAAAGCAGCACTGGAAAGTTGGGGGGCTGCACACAGACAGCAGTGCCACCCCAAGACGGGCTACATACCACCCTTCGTCCCCACGGGCACGGTGGCCGAGGTAGCCCCCAGAGGGAGTGACAATCCCGAGCCGTTTCTGTAAAAACGTGGGCGCGCCTGTCTCGCTTTGCAATTCGGGACGCGGGACTTCCTCGGCAGCGGGGACGGTGACCACAGACAACGAGAGGGCAGAGGAGGGTCCGTCGGGGGAACGGGAGTCAGTGGGAATAGCATTGGGTGCATGATGCTTGTGCATCCTACAGATACGGCAAGGTCAGGAGCTCCTAGGGGCAAAACGACCGAGTTCCGGGGGTCAGGTGACATTTTCTCGCACTTTGGGTAAAACCTAATAGGGATTCCCCCGTGGATAAAGATACAGAGGGCAGGGGACATTGGAGGCAGAGACGGGAGGGAGGCGGCCACCAGCTTGGGGACGCCTGGAGCCCCTGGAGCTGGGAGAGGCAGGGGGGACCCTCCCTGGAGCCTCTGGAGGGAGCGCAGCCCAGGACCCCTGGACCTCAGACGTCTGCTCTCCAGGACGGACAGAGAGAGGACGGATGTCTGTTGTCCCCGGACACCCCGTTGTCGTCGTTACTATGACGGCCCCAAGAAGCGGACAGCGTCCTAACGCCCTTTCCAAGGAACGATGTGGGTCAACTCTCAGCGGTGAGGTCCCCAGAAACTGGCAGAGCGGCGGGTGTCTCACGAGGCCGGCTCTAATGTCCCGTGTGAGTCCCTGGGCGCCCCCGAGAGAGACGCCCGCCGGGTGAACGTTCAGCTAACGCGGCAGGACCGCCGAAGGAACCAAGGCTTCTTCGTGTGACCTGCCATGCCACCGAAAGTCGGACCGGCACAGAGCGAGCCTCGGAAGTCCGGGGAACCTTTTCTCTGAACCCAAATCTGGATGTGCAGCTAGACAGACCTGGGTCCAACGTCTTGCGCCTCCAAATCCAGGACACAGGTTTGCTCTGGGGAGAGGCGCACCCCCCCCCCCACACACACACACCACTTGGCGGACCAGGTGAGCAGGAACGCAGGGACTTCCGTACAGAGGACTGGGCTCCTGGTGAGCGTACATGTGTCAGAAACACACCCTAGCGCTCAGGGTTACGGCGTGAGGCCCCTGGGCTCTAACGAGCTGGTTGTGCCGTGCACACAGGGAAAACCAGAAAGGAGAATAGCGTGATAGAGGATCTGAGTCCGCTCTTGAATTCACACACGTTTATTTCATCGTTGGCTACGTCGTCCCCGATTCGCTCTTTCTGTCTGCAGCTTCCCAAGACCAGTAGGCATGGTGTCGCTGTATGCTGGAAGCACCACTCCACAGGGTCTGCTTTACCCTGTTTCTCCCCCATGGTCTCCATTCCTAGTCAGGAAGCATCACAGAAAAAGCCACGTAGGGAGTGGGGGACAGCTGTGGGACCCCCCCCCACCCCACCCCTTGGGTTCATTTGGGTCACTTCTGAGTTCAAAGGGAAGTGGCGTCCAGTTGGTTGAGTTGCTGTCAATCAGCCCTGGGTGGGTGTACACTCTCTGGCCTCCTGGTGGAGGTCAGTTTGGGGTCAGTCTTGCATACTGGGCAGCCTCCATCCACTCTGGGGAGGGGACACGAGGTGTCCCATGGCTGGGGGTGTGAATGTTGTTTCTGTTCCCCCCCCCCCCAACTCCACCAGAGCAGGGGCTGTGACCGAGTTTGCCCCCAGGAGTGTCCTGGGGTCTGGCACCTGGCGTATTCCTCGTAATAAAAGCAGATGCTTCAACAGAGGCAGCCCACACACCCCGCGGTGTGTGTCTGCACCCACGTGCGCTCGAGGCCCTCTGAGGAGTCCGGCAGACGAGGACTCCGGGATCGCACGCAACAAGACCAAGCAGGGCAGGAACCGGGGGAAGGTGACCGAGGACACGTGTGGAGGTGACGGTTGGTCCCAAAGACCCCCAGCCAGGGGCACCTGCGTTAGGTGTGAAGTGCTCTAGGTGAGAATGCCACAGGGGCGAGGCAGGGTCAGAGTAACCCTGTCCTACTAACGTGTCCCCTCCCCGGAGTGGATGGAGGCTGCCCAGTATGCAAGACTGACTCCAAACTGACCTCCACCAGGAGGCCAGAGAGGGTACACCCACCCAGGGCTGATTGACAGCAACTCAACCAACTGGACGCCACTTCCCTTTGAACTCAGAAGTGACCCAAATGAACCCAAGGAGGGGATGGGGGGGGGTCCCACAGCTGTCCCCCACTCCCCACGAGGCTTTTTCTGTGATGCTTCCTGACTAGGACGGGTTGTCCGAGGGATTCCCCCAGACGTGGGGCGTTCAGAATCCCGGGAACGTCTCAGACACCCTGACGTTCTGGAGAGAATTCTTACACAGAACGCGTGTTTGGAAGAGGAGACACATATGCGCACTGTTCTTACGGGAATGTCGCAAGGCCTTGATCCGAACAAGGTTGAGGTGTGCTGCCTTCGGTACCGAGAAGTTAGAAAAAAGGGCCCCCCCCCCGCACCGTGGACGATGGAGGCGCGTCGACTGGTGATCCCGTCCCTTCTCTGAGGCAGCCAGACAAGGGTCTGGCCACCTCCGTCCCCTTAACATGCCACGTCGCCCTGTGTCCTTCCCACTGAGTGACCCGGGACTCAGAAGCCCCATCCATTCTGCAAGATGGCGGCGCCGTGGGAAGCGGATCCAGAAGCCCCATCCATTCTGCAAGATGGCGGCGCCGTGGGAAGCGGACCCAGAAGCCCCATCCATTCTGCAAGATGGCGGCCCCGTGGGAAGCGGACCCAGAAGCCCCATCCATTCTGCAAGATGGCGGCCCCGTGGGAAGCGGACCCAGCAGCCCCATCCATTCTGCAAGATGGCGGCCCCGTGGGAAGCGGACCCAGCAGCCCCATCCATTCTGCAAGATGGCGGCCCCGTGGGAAGCGGACCCAGAAGCCCCATCCATTCTGCAAGATGGCGGCCCCGTGGGAAGCAGACCCAGAAGCCCCATCCATTCTGCAAGATGGCGGCGCCGTGGGAACCGGACCCAGCCGCCCCCCCCCCCCCCCCCCCCCCCAGAGGGCGATCACCTCCTCCTCCC
The DNA here is from genome assembly GCF_036850995.1 of Saccopteryx leptura. Taxonomy (NCBI): domain Eukaryota; kingdom Metazoa; phylum Chordata; class Mammalia; order Chiroptera; family Emballonuridae; genus Saccopteryx; species Saccopteryx leptura. The sequence goes on along the minus strand of NW_027095713.1, from coordinate 254,815 downwards.
GTTTGAAACGCCGCCTCCGCGGGAATTCACTCTGATGGTCTCTGGAAAAAAAAAAAATGACCACATTTATTTTTATAGGCTGCCTTGATTTGGGGAAGGGAGGCGGGGGGGGGGGGGGAGAGGAAGCAAAAAAAAAAAAAAAAAAGAAAGAAAAAGAAAAATGTTATCTTTCTCTTCCAGGTTGACTTTTTCAGCCTGCAGCGAATTTTAACAGCTCAGTGAGAGGCCCCTAAAAATAGGGTTGTTCAGCCAAAGTGCTGACACCAGTCTCTGTCCCCGAGGACTCGAGTTCCAGCAGCTCTAATGACAAGGACAGGCAGGGCTGTGTCTTTGAGTAACCTAAATACAGATTAGGGTGCTGTTAAGCGCTGCAGCGGCCACAGCGGCGGCGGTGGAGGCCTGCGCGGAGCGCGCAGGGCGCACGAGGCCTGCGGAGCGCGCAGGGCGCACGAGGCGCACGGGGCGCGCGCGCGAGGAGGCTGGAGGAGACGTTTGTTCCTTCCAGCCCCGGGGCAGACGGGGCGCGCCTGGTTCTGAGGAGGACGGACGGACGGACAGACAGGCAGACAGGAGAAGGGACTCGGGGCCTTGGGGAAACTGTTGGTGGCTTTCGAGGAGACATGGATAAAATATTGTGGGAGGGGACAACAGAGTGGGCAGGGGGGCGGCTCAGGACTGCGCGCCCCCCCCCCGACAGGCTCCGTCCAGTCCTGGGTTAGGGGGTAGCCCTGGGTGTCCAGACGTCCACGGGATGTCAGCTCGTAAAAATAAATACACCTTCCTCCCCCCCCCCCCGTCTCTTTCCCAAGCACCTTACTGTTTTTATTTTTACTATTTCTCTCTCTCTCTCTCTCTCTCTCTCTCTCTCTCTCTCTCTCTCTCTTCTGGACCCGATCTGCTTGCTAAGTTCTCCAGATTTAGGGAGAAGGGGAGCATCTGGTATGATTTTTCTTTTCTTTTCTTTTCTGTTTCTTTGGGGGGGGGGAGTTAATAACATTTTCTTCTCGAGTTTCGTTGGGTGCTTTGATTAAAGGTCTCCTGTTTTATAAGTTTTTTTTATGACTTCCCTCTCCATTATTCTCGGGCTAAGGGGAGGGGGTTTGTTTGCTTTTCTTTCTTTCTTTCTTTCTTTCTTTCTTTCTTTCTTTCTTTCTTTCTTTCTTTCCTTCCTTCCTTCCTTCCTTCCTTCCTTCCTTCCTTTTCTTTCCTTCTTTCTCTTTCTTTCTTTTTCTTTCTTTCTCTTTCCTTCCTTCCTTCCTTCCTTCCTTCCCTCCTTCCTTCCTCCTTCCTTCCTTCCTTCCTTCCTTCCTTTCTCTTTCTTTCTTTCCTTCTTTTTCTTTCTTTCTCCTTCCTTCCTTCCTTCCTTCCTTCCTTCCTTCCTTCCTTCCTTCCTTCCTTCTCTTTCCTTCTTTCTCTTTCTTTCTTTCTTTCTTTTTTTCTTTCTCCTTCCTTCCTTCCTTCCTTCCTTCCTTCCTTCCTTCCTTCTCTTTCCTTCTTTCTCTTTCTTTCTTTCTTCTTCCTTCCTTCCTCTTTCTTTCTTTCTTTCTTTCTTTCTTTCATTCTTTCTTTCTCCTTCCTTCCTTCCTTCCCCCCTCCCTTTCTCCCTCCCTCTTCTCTTCCTTCCTTCCTTTTTTCCTTCCTCCCCTCCCTGCAAGACTGACCCCAGAACTGACCCCCCTCCCTTCCTCCCTCCCTCCCTCTCTCCTTCCTTCCTTCCTTCCTCCCTCCCTTCCTTCCTTCCTTCCTTCCTTCCTTCCTTCCTTCCTTCCTTTTCTTTCCTTCTTTTTCTTTCTTTCTTTTTCTTTCTTTCTCTTTCCTTCCTTCCCTCCTTCCTTCCTCCTTCCTTCCTTCCTTCCTTCCTTCCTTCCTTCCTTTCTCTTTCTTTCTTTCCTTCTTTCTCTTTATTTCTCCTTCCTTCCTTCCTTCCTTCCTTCCTTCCTTCCTTCTCTTTCCTTCTTTCTCTTTCTTTCTTTCTTTCTTTCTTTCTTTTTTTCTTTCTCCTTCCTTCCTTCCTTCTCTTTCCTTCTTTCTCTTTCTTTCTTTTTTTCTTTCTCCTTCCTTCCTTCCTTCCTTCCTTCCTTCCTTCCTTCCTTCTTTCTCTTTCTTTCTTTTTCTTTCTTTCTCCTTCCTTCCTTCCTTCCCGCCTCCCTTTCTCCCTCCCTCTTCTCTTCTCTTCCTTCCTTCCTTCCTTTTTTCCTTCCTCCCCTCCCTGCAAGACTGACCCCAGAACTGACCCCCCTCCCTTCCTCCCTCTCTCCCTCCCTCTCTCCTTCCTTCCTTCCTTCCTCCCTTCCTTCCTTCCTTCCTTCCTTCCTTCCTCCCTTCCTTCTTCCCTTCCCTTCCCTTCCCTTCCCTCCCCTTCCCTTCCCTTCCCTTCTCTTCTCTTCCCTTCCCTTTCTCCTTCCTTTCTTCTGCCTTATTTTCCTTCTCTCTTCACACCTGTTTCCAGCACACTGTTAGAAAAAGAGGCATTTTTAGTTATGATTTCTAAGCTGGGAAAATGAAGTGCATTTTTGTCTTTTTTGTTTGTTTGGGACATTTCTCTACAGGAGGTGGTCTGGGGATATTTCCCCCCCCGGATCTGAAGGGCAGGCGGGTGAGCCGCAGGTGAGGGGTGAGGGGAGACTGGAAGGGAGGAGACAGGTGGAACGTCACGCGTGAGCCCAGAGGACGCAGGGAGCTGGGAGGGACAGGACCAGTGAATAGGGTCCCCTCGCAGACACAGGGGTGTCCGTCGTCATGCTGACCGTCGTCCGTGCCAGAAGGTGACGGCCGTCCACATGACGTTTGAGCAGAGTCACCTGTTTGTGTGTGGATGTTCCAGGGTGTAACCCCTGAGCAATCCAGGACCCCCCGTTCCTGGGCGCCCTGCTGTGTGTCCGTGGGTCCGGGTGCTGCTGAGCCCGGGTCCTGGCTCCGGACCTCCCGTCCGCCTCCCAGGGGACACGGGTCACGCTCCGCTGGGGAACGGCTCCTTCCGCTGTGTGTGTACATGACCTTTGGGGCGTGATCACCTGGCAGGTTTGCAGACTGGCAATGGAGACACGCCTTGAGTGAGTGTGTATATATATATATAATATATAGTATATATTATATAATATATATATTAATTCTAATAGAGAGAACATCGGCAACCAGGAACGCCATTTGCAAGGTCCGGACAGAGCCTGTCTCTGCTGGCCGGTCAGAGACCACATGGACGGGCGTCTAATGCCCTCTGCTGGGCAAACATGGAGGGTCTCTCTGTCTCTCTCTCTCTCTCTCATCATGTCATTCTGCAGCCTTGGACGGCTCCGCTGAGAAAGATGCGGTCACATCCCGAGCAGAGTCCGACAGGCCAGATACACCGAGGTGCGGGCAGACCACGGAGCATGCGGGGGAGTTAAGCAGAGGGGACGCTGCCCACGCTTCTGGGACATGTTACCGTGACAGAGTCCCCAGAGAGCAAAAGGGTCCGTGCAGAGAGGCGATGGTGCCCAGAGCTAGCTAGTCCTGGGTCCCCTAGCTCCGGGGGACAGGGAGGAGATAGTGCCCAGAGCTAACTAGTCCTGGGTCCCCTAGCTCTGGGGACAGGGAGGAGATGGTGCCCAGAGCTAACTAGTCCTGGGTCCCCCAGCTCCAGGGGACAGGGAGGAGATGGTGCCCAGAGCTAACTAGTCCTGGGTCCCCTAGCTCCAGGGGACAGGGAGGAGATGGTGCCCAGAGCTAACTAGTCCTGGGTCCCCTAGCTCTGGGGGACAGGGAGGAGATAGTGCCCAGAGCTAACTAGTCCTGGGTCCCCCAGCTCCGGGGGACAGGGAGGAGATGGTGCCCAGAGCTAACTAGTCCTGGGTCCCCCAGCTCCAGGGGACAGGGAGGTGATGGTGCCCAGAGCTAACTAGTCCTGGGTCCCCTAGCTCCGGGGGACAGGGAGGAGATGGTGCCCAGAGCTAACTAGTCCTGGGTCCCCTAGCTCCAGGGGACAGGGAGGCGATGGTGCCCAGAGCTAACTAGTCCTGGGTCCCCTAGCTCCGGGGGACAGGGAGGTGATGGTGCCCAGAGCTAACTAGTCCTGGGTCCTCTAGCTCCGGGGGACAGGGAGGAGATGGTGCCCAGAGCTAACTAGTCCTGGGTCCCCTAGCTCTAGGGGACAGGGAAGAGATGGTGCCCAGAGCTAACTAGTCCTGGGTCCCCTAGCTCCGGGGGACAGGGAGGAGATGGTACCCAGAGCTAACTAGTCCTGGGTCCCCTAGCTCAGGGGACAGGGAGGAGTTGGTGCCCAGAGCTAACTAGTCCCGGGTCCCCCAGCTCCGGGGGACAGGAAGGTGATGGTGCCCAGAGCTAACTAGTCCTGGGTCCCCTAGCTCCGGGGGATAGGGAGGAGATGGTGCCCAGAGCTAACTAGTCCTGGGTCCCCTAGCTCCGGGGGACAGGGAGGAGATGGTGCCCAGAGCTAACTAGTCCTGGGTCCCCTAGCTCCGGGGGACAGGGAGGAGATGGTACCCAGAGCTAACTAGTCCTGGGTCCCCTAGCTCTGGGGGACAGGGAGGAGATGGTGCTCAGAGCTAACTAGTCTTGGGTACCCCAGCTCTAGGGGACAGGGAGGTGATGGGGCCCAGAGCTAACTAGTCCTGGGTCCCCTAGCTCCGGGGGACAGGAAGGTGATGGTGCCCAGAGCTAACTAGTCCTGGGTCCCCCAGCTCCGGGGGACAGGAAGGAGATGGTGCGCAGAGCTAACTAGTCCTGGGTCCCCTAGCTCCGGGGGACAGGGAGGAGATGGTGCCCAGAGCTAACTAGTCCTGGGTCCCCCAGCTCCGGGGGACAGGGAGGAGATGGTGCCCAGAGCTAACTAGTCCGGGGTCCCCTACCTCCGGGGGACAGGGAGGAGATGGTGCCCAGAGCTAACTAGTCCTGGGTCCCCTAGCTCTGGGGGACAGAGAGGAGATGGTGCCCAGAGCTAACTAGTCCTGGGTCCCCTAGCTCCGGGGGACAGGGAGATGATGGTGCCCAGAGCTAACTAGTCCTGGGTCCCCTAGCTCCAGGGGACAGGGAGGCGATGGTGCCCAGAGCTAACTAGTCCTGGGTCCCCCAGCTCCAGGGGACAGGGAGGAGATGGTGCCCAGAGCTAACTAGTCCTGGGTCCCCTAGCTCCAGGGGACAGGGAGGAGATGGTACCCAGAGCTAACTAGTCCTGGGTCCCCTAGCTCTGGGGGACAGGGAGGAGATGGTGCTCAGAGCTAACTAGTCCTGGGTCCCCCAGCTCTAGGGGACAGAGAGGTGATGGGGCCCAGAGCTAACTAGTCCTCGGTCCCCTAGTTCTGGGGGACAGGGAGGAGATGGTGCCCAGAGCTAACTAGTCCTGGGTCCCCCAGCTCCGGGGGACAGGGAGGTGATGGTGCCCAGAGCTAACTAGTCCTGGGTACTCTAGCTTCGGGGGACAGGAAGTAGATGGTACCCAGAGCTAACTAGTCCTGGGTCCCCCAGCTCCGGGGGACAGGGAGGAGATGGTGCCCAGAGCTAACTAGTCCTGGGTCCCCTAGCTCTAGCGGACAGGAAGGTGATGGTACCCAGAGCTAACTAGTCCTAGGTCCCCTAGCTCTGGGGGACAGGGAGGAGATGGTGCCCAGAGCTAACTAGTCCTGGGTCCCCCAGCTCCGGGGGACAGGGAGGAGATGGTGCCCAGAGCTAACTAGTCCTGGGTCCCCTAGCTCTAGCGGACAGGAAGGTGATGTTAACCAGAGCTAACTAGTCCTGGGTCCCCTAGCTTTAGGGGACAAGGAGGAGATGGTGCCCAGAGCTAACTAGTCCTGGGTCCCCTAGCTCCAGGGGACAGGGAGGAGATGGTGCCCAGAGCTAACTAGTCCTGGGTCACCTAGCTCCGGGGGACAGGAAGGAGATGGTGCCAAGAGCTAACTAGTCCTTGGTCTCCCAGCTCCAGGGGACAGGAAGGTGATGGTGCCCAGAGCTAACTAGTCCTGGGTCCCCCAGCTCCGGGGGACAGAGAGGTGATGGTGCCCAGAGCTAACTAGTCCTGGGTCCCCTAGCTGTAGGGGACAGGGAGGAGAAGGTGCCCAGAGCTAACTAGTCCTGGGGTCCCCTAGCTCAGGGGACAGGGAGGAGATGGTGCCCAGAGCTAACTAGTCCTGGGTCCCCTAGCTGTAGGGGACAGGAAGGAGATGGTGCCCAGAGCTAACTAGTCCTGGGTCCCCTAGCTGTAGGGGACAGGGAGGAGATGGTGCCCAGAGCTAACTAGTCCTGGGTCCCCTAGCTCAGGGGACAGGGAGGAGATGGTGCCCAGAGCTAACTAGTCCTGGGGTTCCCCAGCTCTGGGGGACAGGAAGGAGATGGTGCCCAGAGCTAACTAGTCCTGGGTCCCCTAGCTGTAGGGGACAGGAAGGAGATGGTGCCCAGAGCTAACTAGTTCTGGGGTCCCCCAGCTAACTAGTCCTGGGTCCCCTAGCTCCAGAGGACAGGGAGGAGATGGTGCCCAGAGCTAACTAGTCCTGGGTCCCCCAGCTCCGGGGGACAGGGAGGAGATGGTGCCCAGAGCTAACTAGTCCTGGGTCCCCCAGCTCCAGGGGACAGGGAGGAGATGGTGCCCAGAGCTAACTAGTCCTGGGTCCCCCAGCTCCGGGGAACAGGGAGGAGATGGTGCCCAGAGCTAACTAGTTCTGGGTCCCCCAGCTCCGGGGAACAGGGAGGAGATGGTGCCCAGAGCTAACTAGTCCTGGTCCCCTAGCTCCGGGGGACAGGGAGGAGATGGTGCCCAGAGCTAACTAGTCCTTGGTCCCCCAGCTCCGGGGAACAGGGAGGAGATGGTGCCCAGAGCTAACTAGTCCTGGGTCCCCCAGCTCCGGGGAACAGGGAGGAGATGGTGCCCAGAGCTAACTAGTCCTGGGTCCCCTAGCTCCGGGGGACAGGAAGGTGATGGTGCCCAGAGCTAACTAGTCCTGGGTCCTCTAGCTCCGGGCGACAGGGAGGAGATGGTGCCCAGAGCTAACTAGTCCTGTGTCCCCTAGCTCCGGGGGACAGGGAGGAGATCGTGCCCAGAGCTAACTAGTCCTGGGTCCCCTAGCTCCGGGGGACAGGAATGTGATGGTGCCCAGAGCTAACTAGTCCTGGGTCCTCCAGCTCCGGGGGACAGGGAGGCGATGGTGCCCAGAGCTAAATACTCCTGGGTCCCCTAACTCCAGGGGACAGGGAGGAGATGGTGCCCAGAGCTAACTAGTCCTGGGTCCCCTAGCTCCAGGGGACAGGAAGGAGATGGTGCCCAGAGCTAACTAGTCCTGGGTACTCTAGCTCCGGGGGACAGGGAGGTGATGGTGCCCAGAGCTAACCAGTCCTGGGTCCTCTAGCTCCGGGGGACAGGGAGGAGATGGTGCCCAGAGCTAACTAGTCCTGGGTCCTCTAGCTCCAGGGGACAGGGAGGAGATCGTGCCCAGAGCTAACTAGTCCTGGGTCCCCCAGCTCCGGGGGATAGGAAGGAGATGGTGCCCAGAGCTAACTAGTCCTGGGTCCCCCAGCTCCGGGGGACAGGAAGGAGATGGTGCCCAGAGCTAACTAGTCCTGGGTCCTCTAGCTCTGGGGGACAGGGAGGAGATGGTGCCCAGAGCTAACTAGTCCTGGGTCCCCTAGCTCCGGGGGACAGGAAGGAGATGGTGCCCAGAGCTAACTAGTCCTGAGTCCCCTAGCTCTAGGGCATAGAGAGGAGATGGTGCCCAGAGCTAACTAGTCCTGGGTCCCCCAGCTCCAGGGGACAGGAAGGAGATGGTGCCCAGAGCTAACTAGTCCTGGGTCCCCCAGCTCCAGGGGACAGGGAGGAGATGGTGCCCAGAGCTAACCAGTCCTGGGTCCTCTAGCTCCGGGGGACAGGGAGGAGATGGTACCCAGAGCCAACTAGTCCTGGGTCCCCTAGCTCCGGGGGACAGGAAGGAGATGGTGCCCAGAGATAACTAGTCCTGGGTCCCCCAGCTCCAGGGGACAAGGAGGAGATGGTGCCCAGAGCTAACTAGTCCTGGGTCCTCTAGCTCCGGGGGACAGGGAGGAGATGGTGCCCAGAGCTAACTAGTCCTGGGTCCCCCAGCTCCGGGGGACAGGGAGGAGATGGTGCTCACAGCTAACTAGTCCTGGGGTCCCCTAGCTCCGGGGGACAGGGAGGTGATGGTGCCCAGAGCTAACTAGTCCTGGGTCCCCCAGCTCCAGGGGACAGGGAGGCGATGGTGCCCAGAGCAAACTAGTCCTGGGTCCCCTAGCTCCGGGGGACAGGAAGGAGATGGTGCCCAGAGCTAACTCGTCCTGGGTCCCCTAGATCTAGGGGACAGGAATGTGATGGTGCCCAGGGCTAACTAGTCCTGGGTCCCCCAGCTCCAGGGGACAGGAAGGTGATGGTGCCCAGAGCTAACTAGTCCTGGGTCCCCCAGCTAACTAGTCCTGGGCCCCCTAGCTCCGAGGGACAGGGAGGAGATGGTGCCCAGAGCTAACTAGTCCTGGGTCCCCTAGCTCCGAGGGACAGGGAGGAGATGGTGCCCAGAGCTAACTAGTCCTGGGTCCCCTAGCTCAGGGGACAGGGAGGAGATGGTGCCAGAACTAACTAGTCCTGGGTCCCCCAGCTCCAGGGGACAGGGAGGAGATGGTGCCCAGAGCAAACTAGTCCTGGGTCCCCCAGCTAACTAGTCCTGGGCCCCCTAGCTCCAGGGGATAGGGAGGAGATGGTGCCCAGAGCTAACTAGTCCTGTGTCCCCCAGCTCCAGGGGACAGGAAGGTGATGGTGCCCAGAGCTAACTAGTCCTGGGTCCCCTAGCTCCGGGGGACAGGAAGGAGATGGTGCCCAGAGCTAACTAGTCCTGGGTCCCCTAGCTCTAGGGGACAGGGAGGCGATGGTGCCCAGAGCTAACTAGTCCTGGGTCCCCTAGCTCCAGGGGACAGGAAGGCGATGGTGCCCAGAGCTAACTAGTCCTGGGTCCCCTAGCTCTGGGGGACAGGGAGGAGATGGTACCCAGAGCTAACTAGTCCTGGGTCCCCTAGCTCCGGGGGACAGGGAGGAGATGGTGCCCAGAGCTAACTAGTCCTGGGTCCCCTAGCTCCAGGGGACAGGAAGGCGATGGTGCCCAGAGCTAACTAGTCCTGGGTCCCCTAGCTCTGGGGGACAGGGAGGAGATGGTGCCCAGAGCTAACTAGTCCTGGGTCCCCTAGCTCCGGGGGACAGGGAGGAGATGGTGCCCAGAGCTAACTAGTCCTGGGTCCCCTAGCTCCGGGGGACAGGAAGGAGATGGTGCCCAGAGCTAACTAGTCCTGGGTCCCCTAGCTCCGGGGGACAGGAAGGAGATGGTGCCCAGAGCTAACTAGTCCTGGGGTGCCCTAGCTCCGGGGGACAGGAAGGTGGTGGTGCCCAGAGCTAACTAGTCCTGGGTCCCCTAGCTCCGGGGGACAGGGAGGAGATGGTGCCCAGAGCTAACTAGTCCTGGGTCCCCCAGCTCCAGGGGACAGGAAGGTGATGGTGCCCAGAGCTAACTAGTCCTGGGTCCCCTAGCTCCAGGGGACAGGAAGGTGATGGTGCCCAGAGCTAACTAGTCCTGGGTCCCCTAGCTCCAGGGGACAGGAATGTGATGGTGCCCAGAGCTAACTAGTCCTGGGTCCCCTAGCTCCAGGGGACAGGAAGGAGATGGTGCCCAGAGCTAACTAGTCCTGGGTCCCCTAGCTCCGGGGGACAGGAAGGAGATGGTGCCCAGAGCTAACTAGTCCTGGGTCCCCTAGCTCTAGGGGACAGGGAGGCGATGGTGCCCAGAGCTAACTAGTCCTGGGTCCCCTAGCTCCAGGGGACAGGAAGGCGATGGTGCCCAGAGCTAACTAGTCCTGGGTCCCCTAGCTCTGGGGGACAGGGAGGAGATGGTACCCAGAGCTAACTAGTCCTGGGTCCCCTAGCTCCGGGGGACAGGGAGGAGATGGTGCCCAGAGCTAACTAGTCCTGGGTCCCCTAGCTCCAGGGGACAGGGAGGAGATGGTGCCCAGAGCTAACTAGTCCTGGGTCCCCTAGCTCTGGGGGACAGGGAGGAGATGGTGCCCAGAGCTAACTAGTCCTGGGTCCCCTAGCTCCGGGGGACAGGGAGGAGATTGTGCCCAGAGCTAACTAGTCCTGGGTCCCCTAGCTCCGGGGGACAGGAAGGAGATGGTGCCCAGAGCTAACTAGTCCTGGGTCCCCTAGCTCCGGGGGACAGGAAGGAGATGGTGCCCAGAGCTAACTAGTCCTGGGGTGCCCTAGCTCCGGGGGACAGGAAGGTGGTGGTGCCCAGAGCTAACTAGTCCTGGGTCCCCTAGCTCCGGGGGACAGGGAGGAGATGGTGCCCAGAGCTAACTAGTCCTGGGTCCCCCAGCTCCAGGGGACAGGAAGGTGATGGTGCCCAGAGCTAACTAGTCCTGGGTCCCCTAGCTCCAGGGGACAGGAAGGTGATGGTGCCCAGAGCTAACTAGTCCTGGGTCCCCTAGCTCCAGGGGACAGGAATGTGATGGTGCCCAGAGCTAACTAGTCCTGGGTCCCCTAGCTCCAGGGGACAGGAAGGAGATGGTGCCCAGAGCTAACTAGTCCTGGGTCCCCTTGCTCCAGGGGACAGTTTGTCTCCTGCTATGTTCCAGTTCCTGGACACACACCTGTGTCTCTTCCCTTGGGGCCCCTTCCTGCACCTGCAAAGCTCCCCCTTCTGACCCGAGATGTCCATCACCCTGTCTCCTTCTCTGGCTCCCATCCGCCCGCCTCCTTCCTGCAAGGACGCCTGTGGTGACAGTTGGGACCCCCTGTGTGTGTCTCCCAGTTAGCTCTGGGCACCATCTCCTCTCTGTCCCCGAGAGCTAGGGGACCCAGGACGAGTTAGCTCTGGGCACCATCTCTGGATCCCGGTTTTAATCCCACCTGTGATGCACCCTCCCCCCCGAGACTCAATAACCTCAGGAAGGGGAACCTAGACATCCCACCTTTCGGGGATGACTGGATTTCAGCTGATTATTAAGACGCAAAAGAGTCGAGAGGGTGTCTGACCCTGGTTCCTTCCTGCCCCAGGAAAGGAATCGTCACTGACTCTCATGCACGAAATTTGAGTCACGCAGGGTGGATGGGAAGGTGCTGTGTGTCTGCTCGTCTTCAATGACCTACAAACTGCCCGTTTTCAATTTTAAAATCTATGCCTGACCTGCGGTGGCGCAGTGGATAGAGCGTCGACCTGGAACGCTGAGTTCGCCGGTTCGAAACCCTGGGCTCGCCCGGTCAAGGCACATATGGGAGTTGATGCTTCCTGCTCCTCCCCCCTTCTCTCTCTCTCTCTCTCTCTCTCTGTCTCCTCTTCCCTCTCTTGCTAAACTCAATAAAATAAAACATTAAAAAAAAAAAAAAGAAACCTCCAGGACCCTGAACATTCCCTTTTCTTCTTTCTCGGCAATATTTCATGGACCCAACCTTGCCTCTCTCTGGCTTGAAAACATTCCGTGCTGACGTGAATTCCCCACGCGCCCCCTATGAAAATTAGATTTTTCCTGTTTGATTATGAGCCCAAATAGAAGAACGCAGAAGACAGCAGAGAAACTATTTATTTATTTATTTATTTATTTTTAGCCACCACGGTCACGTTCACAAATTTAGTGAATTCACACATAGACATCTTTGGGGGTCATTGTCCCATGTGGCCCACACAGAGATTAGGACGTGGGTGTCTTTGGGGTCACGCTCCCCACCACATACCCCTCTGGACCGGTCACCAACGGCGGCCGTGGTCCATCAGACGGACAACCAGGGTGACCTGGGGACCTTCCTATCAATCAATCACCCAGAACCTACCCTCTGGGGCAGGGGTCCCCAAACTACGGCCCACGGGCCACATGCGGCCCCCTGAGGCCATTTATCCGGCCCCCGCTGCACTTCCGGAAGGGGCACCTCTTTCATTGGTGGTCAGTGACAGGAGCATAGTTCCCATTGAAATACTGGTCAGCTTGTTGATTTAAATTTACTTGTTCTTTATTTTAAATATTGTATTTGTTCCCATTTTGTTTTCTTACTTTAAAATAAGATCTGTGCAGTGTGCATAAGGATTTGTTCATAGTTTTTTTATAGTCCGGCCCTCCAACGGTCTGAGGGACAGTGAACTGGCCCCTTGTGTAAAAAGTTTGGGGACCCCTGCTCTGGGGGCTTCAAACACCAGACGGCCAAGCTCAGCACACCTGAGAAGCGGTGAACAGAGCGGTCAGTGTAGGCCACACGCCACCCCAAGGATACACACATCAAATGTGTTCACTCGGGGGTTGGGGGGGGGGTTGACGGGACCCACACCCCCCCCTCCTGACCTCCAGGCCAGCAAGGAGGAGATTCTGGAGCCGTGATGGGGTCTGGATTCTCGGAGTGTCTCCTGCCCCGAGCAGGGGTCCCCGGCTTCTGCGGGAACCGAGGGCTGGCTAGGCCGCAGGAAATCACAGCGGGAACTCTGACTTGCGTCACTTTTATGGGCTGCGGTGGGGCTGGTGTTCTGGGCTGTGGGGGGGGGGGGGGTTGCGGGGAGACGCAGGCTGGGGTTTCATTTCCTTCTCTTCTGTGCGTCTGTCCTTAAGCCTGCAGAGCGAGCAGGAGGACGAAGGGGGGGGACACAGAACCCGGCTCCGGCTTGAAACGGCTCCAGAGACACGGCGAGCTATTATTATTATTATTATTATTTTTTGCCTTCTCATCTCCTGCAATAGATCAACTTTAAGTGGTATCAACACGTGAGCCGGAGGAGCCTGGGGCGCCCCCCACCTTCCCGGCCAACACGGGGGGGGGGCGTCCGGGGGGGGGGGGCGAGGGGGAGGGGGGGCGTGGGCGGCGTGGGGGGGGAGGGGGCGTGGGCGGCATTGGGGGGGAGGGGATCGGGGGGCGGGGTGGGGGGCAGCGTGGGGGGGGAGGGGGGTGGGGGGGCAGCGTGGGGGGGGGAGGGGGGCGTGGGTGGCGTGGGGGGGAGGGGGGTGGGGGGCAGCGTGGGGGGGAGGGGGTCGTGGGCGGCGTGGGGGGGGCGTGGGCGGCGTCGGGGGGGAAGGGGGGCGTGGGCGGGGGGGAGGGGGAGGGGGGTGGGGGGCAGCGTGGGGGGGAGGGGGCGTGGGTGGCGTGGGGGGGAGGGGGGTGGGGGCAGCGTGGGGGGGGGAAGGGGCGTGGGTGGCGTGGGGGGGGAGGGGGGTGGGGGGCAGCGTGGGGGGGGAGGGGGCGGGGGCAGCGGCAGGGGGGCGGGGGACGGCGTGGGGGAGGGAGGGGGGCGTGGGCGGCGTCGGGGGGGAAGGGGGCGTGGGCGGGGGGGGAGGGGGGAGGGGGTCGTGGGCAGCGTCGGGGGGGGGGAGGGGGCGTGGGCGGCGTCCTCACACATGGTGAGCACAGGCCGGGGGCCCCACCGCGTTCCTGGGCCCTGCTCTCTCTCCTCCGTGGTTTAAAAGACATGGGAAAGACCCCCCCCCCATCCCACGTGGGTCTCTCTCTGCGTTTTAGAAGGCAATAAAAATGTCCGTGATATGACACAGGCCGGCCCGCCCCCCGGAGGGAGGAGAGCGTGTGTGCTGTCGACGCGGTTGTACGCAGAAGGACACACGGATGGAGGAGAGGCGACCCCCCCTTCCCCGCCACCCTGCTCCACGTGGCGGGAGACACGGGGTCCCCTGTGGGCGGGGTCTCAACGAGGTGTCAGGGAGAGACGCGCACCCAGCACTGGTCAGGGGGACTTGGGGTCGAGGTGGCTTCTGCCGCTTTGGGATTTATTTTTGGCAGCTACGTAGAAAGAGAGAGAGACAGAGAAAGAAAGAAGGAAAGGAAGGAAGGAAGGAAGGAAGGAAGGAAGGAAGGAAGGAAGGAAGGAAGGAAGGAAGGAAGGAAGGAAAAGAAAGAGGGAGGGAAGGAGGAAGGAAGGAAGGAGGGAAGGAAGGAAGGAAGGAAAGAAGGGAAAGAGAGAGAGAGAAAGAGAGAGAGAAAGAAAAAAAGAAAAAGAAAGAAAAAAAAGAATGGAAGGAAGAAAGGGAGAGGAGGAAGGAAGGAAGGAAGGAAGGAAGGAAAAGAAAGAGGAAGGGAAGGAGGAAGGAAGGGAGGAAGGAAGGAAGGAAGGAAGGGAGGGAAAGAAAGAAAGAGAAAGAGAAAGAAAAAAAGAAAAAGAAAGAAAAAGAAAGAAAGAAAAAAGAATGGAAGGAAAAAAGGAAGAGGAAGGAAGGAAGGAAGGAAGGAAGGAAGGAAGGAAGGGAGAAAGAGAGAAAGAGAGAGAAAGAAAGAAAGAAAAAGAGAAAGAGAAAGAAAGAAAGAGAAAGGGAGAAAGAAAAAAAGAATGGAAAGAAGGAAGGAAGGGAGGAAGGAAGGAAGGAAGGAAGGAAGGAAAGAGGGAGAGAAGGAAGGAGAGAGAAAGAAAGAAAGAGAGAAAGAAAGAGAAAGAAAAAAAAAGAGAGAAAGAGACAGAAAAAGAAAAGGAAAGAGAAAGAAAAAGAATGGAAGAGAGGAAGGGAGAGAAGGAGGAAGGATGGATGGATTAGGGTTATGGATAGACAAATAAATGGTTGGATGGATGGATGGATGGATGGTAGAGAAGCTAGATAGTTAGATAGATAGATAGATAGATAGATAGATAGATAGATAGATAGATAGATAGATAGATAGATACAGACTGACACAAAGTTTCACGTATCTGGTCTGTATGTATATTGTATTAATCACGGCTCTTTAGAAGTAATACACCCTATATGTATAAAGTGACTTTCTGATAAAACCCGCTTCCTGCCTCATGGATGCTGACAAGCCTCCCAATCTGCCACTTACTTGCTGCTCGGACCCCAGGAACATGACGTCCTTCCCCATCTGGGTCCAGAGGCCCGAGCACCAGAAGCCGACGGTGCCAGCGTCCAAGTCCCAGGGCAGAAGCGACCAGTGCCCCAGCTCAGGCCATCGGGCCGAGGGAGCAGATTCCCCGCTCTGCCACATTTTTGCTTCTTTAACGCCAGCGACTGATGAGACGGGGCCCACCCTCCGCATGGCGGAAGGGCGGTCTGCTGTCACCCGAGAAAGACGGCGACGTTGT
The DNA here is from genome assembly GCF_036850995.1 of Saccopteryx leptura. NCBI lineage: Eukaryota > Metazoa > Chordata > Mammalia > Chiroptera > Emballonuridae > Saccopteryx > Saccopteryx leptura. Next base: position 239,786 of record NW_027095713.1, on the reverse strand, counting down.
CCACGAGACACAGACCATGTTGTGCCCACGTCCCTGTCCTGTTTCCAGCACCGGGCGTCCGTCTCGAAGTGGCGGTGACCCTGCCGGACACGTGTCCTGTGCTGTCCGGGCCCTGTCCCCTACACACATGTGGTTGTTACGTTCCGTGATGATGCTTTGTGACCGTCCCTGGCTGGACCTCCCAGCGGAGTGGACAGCCAAGTCCCTCCTTTTCTCCTGACCTCACATGGCTCTCCCTCCGACTTCTCCTCCTTCCCGTCCTGACCTCTGCCTGCCCCCCCGGGGGGGGGGGGATGGCTGCTTACGCTTCTGGAACATTCTCCCGCACGAGTCCAGCTCCCTCCTTCGCCCTGATGCCCCGTGTCACGCCCGCCCAACATGTACCCTTGTTTCCACGCCCTGTTCGTGTTTCAATTCGTCGCGAAAGCTGAGGGCACGCCGCGCCACGCCAGCGACATCACGGGAACACACGTCTGTGCTCCGTGGGCTCCAGAGTGACCCGTCTAGTTCACAAAGGAGCGGGCACCCTCCTCTGAGCTCCGGGGAGAGGGGCACCCCCCACCCTGTGCCACACGGAGGGGACATTCCGGCCCCTTCCTCCTCTCTGCTGTTTCGACCCATTAAAGCGCGTCGGCCCCTAATGGGACACAGAGCTCGGCGTGCCTGCGTGCCTGGCTGGCGGTGGGGACTTCTCTGGGGCTCGTTACCATCTGCCGGTGCCCCCCGGGGGCCTGATGAGGTGCTAATAACTTGCAGTGCAGCAGGGGAGCCTGGGACGCTTATTTTTGGGATAATATACGGCCCCTGTCGAGGGGACTTTCATGTGCAGCTCAGCGGAGGAATGCATGTCGGGCAGCGAGCCGCCCCCCCCCCCATCCCCCAGGCCTTTGTCCCGAGCGGGGCCGGGGCCTCTGGAGGTCTGAGGCTGGCTTCCAGAACATCGTACCTGCTTGGTGCCCCGGTCAGGAGGTCCGCCCTGGGTGTACGTGTCTGACGTCAGTGTCTCCCGCATTCCGGATTTTTCTTCCTTTTTTTTCCCCCATGCAGGTGACAAAAAAAATGTGTGGTGGGCGTGGGGTGTGTCTCTACAGATGGAGGCCAGGGGCGCAGGGAAGCCACCAGGGTGCTTTGTCCCAGTCGTCCTGGACCCTGCAGCGAATGTGGACGGTTCAGCGACGGTCAGCGCCCTCCATCTGCAGGGCGTGCAATAGATAGATGGATGGGTGGATGGATAGATAGATAGATAGGTAGATGATGGATAGATAGATAGATAGATAGATAGATGGATACATGGATAAATAGATGGATAGATGATGGATGGATAGATGGGTGGATGAATAGATGATAGATGATAGAGGATGGATAGATATATAGGTGATAGATAAATAGATAGATAATGGATAGATGATATAATAGATAGATGATGGATAGATAGATAGGTGATATAATAGATAAATGGATAGATAGATGATATATAGATAGATGATAGATAGATAGATAGATGATACATAGATAGATAGATGATAGATAAATAGATGATAGATGATAAATACATGATAGATAGATAGATAGATGATGGATAGATAGATAGGTGATATAATAGATAGATAAATGGATAGATAGATAGGTGATATAATAGATAAATGGATAAATAGATATATAGATAGATGATAGATAGATAGATGATAGATAGATGATAAATACATGATAGATGGATGATAGATAGATAGATGATAGATGATGGATAGATAGATAGATACGTGATATAATAGATAGATAATAGATAGATGATAGATAGATAGATAGATAGATAGATGATAGATAAATAGATAGATGATAGATGATGGATAGATAGATACGTGATATAATAGATAGATGATAGATAGATAAATAGATAGATGATAGATACATAGATAAATGATAGATAGATGATAGATAGATAGATAGATAGATAGATAGATAGATAGATAGACAGATGATAGATACATGGATAGACAGATGATGAATGAATGGGTGGATGGATGGATGGATGGACAGACAGACAGATAGACAATAGAGTCTCGCATGATAGGGACAGAAGTCCCTGACATTGGCACTGCTGACGTCTGGGGCTGGTGACTCTGACGTGGGCCGTCCTGTGCCCTGAGGGGTGCTGAGCGGCCTCCCTGGTCTCCGCCCCCCACCCCGGATCCCGGTTAAGACCTTCTATTCTAGAGGCTGCGGGTGTCGAAGGTCAGACACACCGCTAGTGCTGTCCTGGGATGGGAAACACGCCTCCCGGGGTCCTCTCTCTCTGCCTCTGAGGCGCACACTAAACACCGATTACATTAATATAAGGAGCGCACGCCTCCCAGGCCCCCGGGGACGGAGCCCAGCGCTGCTTACGATCCCCTCCTGGGAAGGAACTCCCGTCTCCCCACACGGGATCTGGCCACCCCCCTCAGGGAAACCGGACCCCCTACAAGACCGCCCAGCTCCCGGGATTTGTCGAGACCTCGGCTGTGACCAACACCCTGGGAAAAGAACACTTTGTTGTTGTTTATTAGTAACACCCTCCAACCCTTCCCATTTCTCTTTCGTTCTTAAGGAAGAAAAAAAAAAAAAAGCAAAGGACAGAACAGCCCCCTTTATGTATTTTATGCGTCCCCCCAAAATACAGTCTTTTTTTTTTTTTTTTGCATTTTTCTGAAGCTGGAAACGGGGAGAGACAGACAGACTCCCGCATGCGCCTGACCACCGGGATCCACCCGGCACGCCCACCAGGGGGCGATGCTCTGCCCCTCCGGGGCGTCGCTCTGCCGCGACCAGAGCCACTCTGGCGCCTGGGGCAGAGGCCAAGGAGCCATCCCCAGCGCCTGGGCCATCTTTGCTCCAATGGAGCCACGGCTGCGGGAGGGGAAGAGAGAGACAGAGAGGAAGGAGAGGGGAAGGGTGGAGAAGCAGATGGGCGCTTCTTCTGTGTGCCCTGGCCGGGAATCGAACCCGGGTCCCCCGCACGCCAGGCCGACGCTCTACCGCTGAGCCAACCAGCCAGGGCCAAAATACAGTCTTTAGGCAACGTTGCTTGTGACCTCTCACCTTGGGGGTCAAGCCGTTCATGAAGGATTCCGGGCGGCAGCCAACGGGTATGTCCTGGAGGGTCCTGCTCGGGGCGGCCGGCCGGGCAGCTGGGGGCTCCTCAGAGGGCTGCTGTGGCTGCCCAGAGAGTCAGGACGGCGTCCGGCGGCCCCCGCTGCTCAGTACCCCTCGTTCTCCGGCCTCTGCAGCACGGAGCTGATTGCAGCTCACGGAGAGTTTGCATCTCACGTCGACCTGTGTCTCCACAGAGACTTTCTCCTCCGGAACCGGGTGTGCAGGGCGTGTGGTGAATCCTTCCCCGTCGGGGCGGCCCCTGCCTCCAGATGTCCCCCCACCCTGTCACCACGGCCCCGATCAGTGCAAGTAGTCGGACATCCAGGTGTGGGAATCGCCGGGCTCTTCTGCCACCAGGTGTCCGGTCTCTGCAGGTGAGTCCCTGCACCTGCTCCCCGTCCCTGGGTTTTCTCCGTGAGACTTAATCCGATCACGAATGTTATCCTCCTCCCCCCGGGAGATACGGAACTAGTTATATTTGCCTGGACGACGGAGAAATCCCACACAGGCGCGGTCAGCTGATACATCCCTCCCGTGTGTGGTTTCTCTCATGGTGGTTGTTGGCCAAGGGTCTTCTAGGGCAGTGGTCCCCAACCCCACCAGGCTGCAGACCGGTACCGGTCCGTGGGCCATTTGGTACCGGTCCGCAGAGAAAGAATAAATAACTTACATTATTTCCGTTTTATTTATATTGAAGTCTGAACGGTGTTTTGTTTTTTTAGTTGTTTTATTTTTATTTTTTATTTATTTTTGTATTTTTCTGAAGTTGGAAATGGGGAGGCAGTCAGACAGACTCCCGCATGTGCCCGACCGGGATCCACCTGGCACGCCCACCAGGGGGTGATACTCTGCCCATCTGGGGCGTCGCTCTGCCACAACCAGAGCCACTCTAGCGCCTGAGGCAGAGGCCAAGGAGCCATCCTCAGCGCCCGGGCCATCTTTGCTCCAACGGAGCCTCGGCTGCGGGAGGGGAAGAGAGAGACAGAGAGAAAGGAGAGGGGGAGGGGTGGAGAAGCAGATGGGCGCTGGGAATCGAACCCGGGTCCTCCGCACGCCAGGCCGACGTTCTACCACTGAGCCAAGCGGCCAGGGCTGTTTTATTTTTTAAAAAATGACCAGATTCCCTGTGTTCCATCCATCTAAGACTCACTCTTGACGCGTGTCTCGCTCACATGATACGTTGATCCGTCCCACCCTAAAGGCCGGTCCGTGAAAATATTTTCTGACATGAAACCGGTCCGTGACCCCCAAAAAAGGTTGGGGACCCCTGCTCTAGGGGGACACCTGCCAGTTCTGGTGTTTGGTTTTCTTGTGGAAAGAAGGCTTTGCAGACGGTCCCCGAGGAGGGGTCCGGACAAACTTTCTGTCTGGTGCGTGTGTGTCATGACATTTTTTAAACTGAGAAACTAAATTTCAAGGGCTGACACTAATCGGCGAGAGGCCACAGGTCTCAGCTGAGCATCTTTGTAGCGTGTGAACTGCTGACCGTGTGGTGTGTGCCCAGCACCCAAGCTCAAGTCCTTTTCCACCTCTGTCTCTTTGTCCCTCTTGAATCCCCTCCCTCGTGACCCCCCCTTCCTGTGGTGACCGCTTCCCTTTGCTTCACTAGGGACAAACTTTCTCCACGAGGTTCCTCACGCTTGGCTGCTCCTCTCCTCTCTGGGGTGACTGTGGTCCCCATAAAACGACGTCCCCTTACACGGAACTCAGTGTCATTGCCCAGTCTGACAGCCCGACCACGCTGTAGAACAGGGGTCCCCAAACTACGGCCCGCGGGCCACATGCGGCCCCCTTAGGCCCTTTATCTGGCCCCCCGCCGCACTTCTGGAAGGGGCACCTCTTTCATTGGTGGTCAGTGAGAGGAGCATAGTTCCCATTGAAATATTGGTCAGTTTGTTGATTTAAATTGACTTGTTCTTTATTTTAAATATTGTATTTGTTCCCGTTTTGTTTTTTTACTCTAAAATAAGATATGTGCAGTGTGCATAGGGATTTTTTATAGTCCGGCCCTCCAATGGTCTGAGGGACAGTGAGCTGGCCCCCTGTGTAAAAAGTTTGGGGACCCCTACTGTAGAATCAAGTGTCCCCTGATCGTGACAGCTGCCACCCACAGGGGGAAACCCCAGCTGAGCAGACTTCACTGTCTCTGTGCTGCTCAGAGCGGGCAGCGCCTCCTCCAGGGAGCCCACCTGGGTTGGACGGGAGCCGGGACAAGAAACTGGGGCGTCGGGCAGCAGGGGGAACTACTCACCTGCACCAGCACATGTGAGACCACCCCCTGGAGGTTTGCAGGACGAGGGGACACACAGCACGTCCGTCTCCTCAGTCTCCACTCTGTTTCGGGCCAACCTGACTTGTGCACAACATTCTCTAAACCCAGGTGGGTGAGCCGGGACCCCGTCACCGTCCCCACAACCCTGTCCCAACAGGTCCGTTTGGACGGAGACCATGAGAACGCCCTGTGGTGGCTTCAGCTGCGTTTCCAGGTCTGTTTCCGGGAACGACGCTCCCGGGTCCGAGGGGGCCCTGGACTGTCCGCAGGGCAGATAGATGGCCACACTCCCGTGGCCGGGCATTTGTTAAGAAATAAGAAACCCTCACGGGACTGTGGAGCTGCCCCTGAGCGGGAGGCCCCCCGGCAACGCAGGAACATTGCGTTCTTTGGGAACAGAATCCACGTCAGCTCATTTTGGGGGCATGGACGGGGGGGGGGGGTGGGGAGCTCCCTGAGGCTCTCGGAGTGGAGTGAGGGCCTGAGAGTGCAGCCTGTCCTCTCTGACATCACCGGCTCACTCACGGCAGAGTTTTCAGAAGCCGTGGAGACGGCTGCCACCCAGTGGCTTTCCAGATACTGGCCTGCCTCCCCCGTCTGCCAAGCAGAAACTGGGCTCATGCCTCTTCCGCTGAAGGAGAGAGGAAAAAAAAAAAAACCCAAAAACGAAAGGCTCTTTCTGTTTCCAAAATGAACACAAAAGATGAAATAATCTGGGCCGTTCCCCTCGTCTGACTGAGGCACCCGTTCCGTGCTCTCGGGAACGCCAACGTCAGGGGCACCTGCGTCTTTGCTGTGATGAACCTCTCCTGCGTCCCTACATGCGGCTCCGTGGCTGCTTTATCAAAAATACTGTGTAGCCTGACCAGGCGGTGGCGCAGTGAATAGAGCATCGGACTGGGATGCGGAGGACCCAGGTTCGAGACCCCGAGGTCGCCAGCTTGAGTGCGGGCTCATCTGGTTTGAGCAAAAAAAGTTCACCACCAAGGTTGCTGGCTCGAGCAAGGGGTCACTCGGTCTGCTGAAGGCCCACGGTCAAGGCACATATGAGAAAGCAATCAATGAACAACTAAGGCAGGGATCCCCAAACTTTTTACACAGGGGGCCAGTTCACTGTTCCTCAGACCGTTGGAGGGCCGGACTATAAAAAACAAAACAAAACTATGAACAAATCCCTATGCACACTGCACATATCTTATTTTAAAGTCAAAAAACAAAACGGGAACAAATACAATATTTAAAATGAAGAACAAGTCAATTTAAGTCAACAAACTGACCAGTATTTCAATGGGAACTATGGGCCTGCTTTTGGCTAATGAGATGGTCAATGTGCTCCTCTCACTGACCACCAATGAAAGAGGTGCCCCTTCTGGAAGTGCGGCGAGAGCCGGATAAATGGCCTCAGGGGGCCGCATGCGGCCCGCGGGCTGTAGTTTGGGGACCCCTGAACTAAGGTGTTGCAATGAAAAACTAATGATTGATGCTTCTCATCTCTCTCCGTTCCTGTCTGTCTGTCCCTGTCTATCCCTCTCTCTGACTCTCTCTCTGTCTCTGTAAAAATAAAATAAAAAGATAACTTAAAAAAAAATACTGTGTAAAAATATTTAAAAAATAGCAGAAGGCGTTGGTGAAGCCTTCTGCACCAACATGAGGAAGATAAAGAGGGAGACGCCCACGGCCAGCCCTGGACGTACAGACACTCGTGCGAGGCGGGCCGGTCGGCAGGGACGGAGCTGGGTCCGCGGTCACCGGCATCTCTTTGCTCCACGCGGTCGGACGGTCACTCATGGTGCCTGTGAGAAGCAGGCAGTGACCACACAGCCCAGTGGGACAGCGAGTTGATGCTTCTCTCTCTCTCTCTCTTTCTCTCTCTCCATCTCCCCCACTCCCTCTTTTTTCTCTCAACTAATTTGCTGCATTAGCACATGGAAGTGACCAAGGCAGTCAGAGACCGGGCACCTTCGTGTCCTGTCACTCGGACACGACAGGGAGCCCTCGGAAGAGGCAGGTGCCCCGTTGGGTCTAAAACCCGTCACAGTGGATTGCAAACGGCAACAACCAAGAGTGGACAGGTTGCCGGTGCACAAGGGACACTGTGTGACAGCAGGGGGTGCTGTGACCTTGTCTGCGTATACAGGAGAAGCTTCCGGAACAACCTCCCCGTTCTGTGACCTGCAGGGGGCACAGAACCCTCTCCCTGTGGACATTCCTCAGCAGCTCCCAGAGCCTGAATAGCCCACTGATCAACTGACCCCCTGACCCACTGACCGCGTCCCCCACCTCAGGCAAGGGACAGTGTTTTTGAATAGTTCTGCAGGACCATTTCAACAGAGGAAATGAAATAAAAATTTTAAAATGAGGTCAAGACGGTGATCCGTTGAGTCCCACCCGCCCGAGCAAGACGAAGGTCTCTAGTTTTTTTGGGGGGGACCCGTGTCCCCCCAAAAAAAAAACCCTCCGAAGGTCACCCCTGGGGGGTTCCTATTGTTGTCCAAATGCCATTCTTGTTTCCAAGGGTGATTTCGGGGCTGCCAGCCCTCTCCCCTCACCCCCCGCTGGCTGGAGACAGACTCCTCCCTCCCCGTGGTTTGGGGAGAGGCTACATTTTGTTCTTCATTTAAATGGAATAATTTCATTCCGTCACTGGTCTGTTATTGGCACAATCACTCAACTTGACGTGGGTTCTGTTGGAATATACAACTTCCGGCAGGTGCCTGGAACCAAAACGGGGTCACTTGGGGGACGTCCCCCATGTCCCCAGCGGTCACCTCCTGGCTTTGCTCCAGTCTCATTTAACCCCTAAGACTCCGTGGGCTGCCCCCTGCGCCCCCCACTCCCCCACCCACCTCCTCAGGCGCCTGCCGAGACCAGAACACACCCACCAAACCTGGGTGTGCTGTTTTTTGTCGAGAAAAACCCCCAATCCGCCAGACAAGACCCAAACAGACATAAAGGTCATTAGTTAACACATGCTCCTCCTCGCCCCCCCCCCAAACGGTTGGTTTAATTCTCATCCTGGCTTTCTTGGGCCTGTGAGCTTTCGACGGGGACCCACTCAGAACCCCGGCTTCCGCGTGACGATTCCCTTTGAAGCGGAAAACATCTGAGAGGTGACGGAGGCACTCAGAACAATCCTTCTCGGGGCTTTCTCTGATCGAAGCCAGGCAAATCCCCATAGATACTCTGTTCCCCAGAAGTCACAAGAAAGCAAGCCCCATCTAGACTCCTCCTCTGGGGACAGGTGGTGGGGGACGGGGGGGGGGGGCGAGGTTAGGGCCCTAAAGGGGGTGGAGAAAGCACACTGACCATTACCACAGAGTGCGTTATCTCTGCCTGTTCTCAGCAACCCGGTTTATCTTTCCCCAAAAGCTCATTTGTTTTGTCCAAAGGGCCCTTCACCCATTAAGACTGGCCAGGAGCCCCAAATCAGATCACCCCAGAGGGTTCCTCAAGGGAGGCCAACAGGCCACCCCTCCCCACCCCACGCCCCAATGTGCCTCTTTGGCTGAAGGCCTCCAAGAACCAGGAGAGGCAGCAGCAGGCAGCAGGTCACGCTTCCCTGTTGCCAGAGAAATCCGCGTCGATCAAGGGACATCCGTCCTGTACAGCCAGGGGTCCCCAACCTTTTTTGGGGCCACGGACCGGTTTCATGTCAGAAAATATTTTCACAGACCGGCCGGCCTTTAAGGGTGGGACGGATCAATGTATCACGTGACAAAGACAAGTGTCCGGAGTGAGTCTTAGACAGATGGAACAGAGGGAATCTGGTCATTTTATTTATTTATTTTTTACAGAGACAGAGAGTGAGTCAGAGACAAGGACAGACAGACAGGAACGGAGAGAGATGAGAAGCATCAATCATTAGTTTTTCATTGCGCGTTGCAACACCTTAGTTGTTCATTGATTGCTTTCTCATATGTGCCTTGACCGCGGGCCTTCAGCAGACCGAGTAACCCCTTGCTGGAGCCAGCGACCTCGGGTTCAAGCTGATGGGCTTTTTTTGCTCAAACCAGATGAGCCCACGCTCAAGCTGGCGACCTCGGGGTCTCGAACCTGGGTCCTCTGCATCCCAGTCCGACGCTCTATCCACTGCGCCACCACCTGGTCAGGCGAATCTGGTCACTTTTTAAAAATAAAACATCGTTCAGACTTCAATATATATAAATAAAACTTAGGAAATAATGTAAGTTATTTATTCTCTTTCTGCGGACCGGTACCAAATGGCCCAAGGACCGGTACCGGTCCGCGGCCCCGGGGGGGGAGGGGTTGGGGACCACTGCTGTACAGGACGTCTGCTAAGGTGTCTTGTCAACGAACACGGTGCTCACCTCAGTCTCAGGAACAAACCCCAGTGAGCACACTCGTCCGGGTCACCTTCCCATAGCTCGCCTCTGGGAAGCTCCTTTGGTCCGCCTAATGCAGCCGGCAAGCCTGTTCCAGCCGCCTTCGGGGTGGCTCACCTCTGGCTATATTTGCTGTAAGCGTGATGCCACGCTGAGAAATACCTGGTTTCCCCCCCCCCCTCCCTCTTAGCAATCTGTCTTTGGCCCCAAGCACAGACCCTAAAGCGTGTAAAGAAATCTTTTTCCTCCCCTCCGCTCACCCCAAAATTCCGTAGGCACGCAAAAATCGATGCAGGCTAAAAATATCTATATCTATTTTATTTAAAAAATAATAATAATAAAATATTCATCGCCTTATTAATTAATAATGTATTCAACACAGCCATGCTTTTCCTCGCTCCTCCTCCGTTCTTCCGGGGATGAGGTCCTGATCCGAAGAACAGAGACATGTGACGAGGAGAAGACATTTGGGGACACGTCTCTGACCGGCAGGTGTTGGGTCCCCCGGGGACCCTCTCGTCCTGGTGGCACGCCTGTGACGAATCGTGACTAATTTTACAAGCCTTTCAAAGTAGACGAGGCCAGGAGTGAGGCAAAGTCCAATGCTGTCAACATTGTAAACAAGTTTCATTTTATTCTCTTATTTTTTTTTTCTGAAGTGAGGCAGAAGCAGGGAGGCCAAGACAGACTCCCGCATGCACCCCGACCGGGATCCACCCGGCATGCCCACCAGGGGGTGATGCTCTGCCCATCTGGGGCTGTTGCTCCGTTGCTCAGCAATCGAGCTCTTCTTAGTGCCTGAGGCTGAGACCAATGCCCGTGGCCAACTCTCCTCTATTTAACCATGGCTGCAGGACGGGGAGAGAGAGAGAGAAAAAGAGAGAAGAGGGAAGGGGAGGAGTGGAGAAGCAGATGGGCGCTTCTCCTCTGTGCCCTGACCTGGAATCAAACCCAGGACTTCCACACGCCGGGCTGACTGTCTACTGAGCCAACCAGCCAGGGCAGTAAAAGAGCTACAAAGTGGATCTTACCTGTCACCTGCAGATGACCTGGATTTCAGCCCCACCTAACCAGAGGCTGAGCAGAAACCATCACTCGGCAACATTGTAGCCACTCAGCCCTAAAACTCCAGATACAAAATGTATCTTGCCTGGCGAACTTTGACGTGTGTGATAATATGTTACAGAATATGGTATAGGCACCACAATGCCTGAGGCACTGTTTCCACGTGAAAACATCTAGACGGGGCGGGGGGGGGGGCACGCTCTAATGAATAAATAAAAGTTGTTATACATTCGGGGTGTGTAAACAGGAAACTATTGATAGCCCCAGGATAGAAAAACCTTCTTCACAGACAGCACAATCTGACTCAGCAAAGGAAAGAGCATTAAAAACCCAGATTATAAACACACATCTTCTCGGAACACGATTATGACCCGCTCCTTCCCACAGGCTTCCCACGCAAAGGCGTACGTGCCGGCCAACGTGGCAGACATTACGAAGCCCTCCCCCCCCTCTTCTGCTGAAATCTCATATTTCCAGCGTGTGAGGCGGAAGACCACCCAGGCGTGAAATCCGGGTGGTTTGCCGAGGAACGCCGAAAAACACCCCTTCTACACAAATTTTTTTCTTTTTTTTTTCCAGAGGACCCAGCAATCCAGGCTGGGGTAAATATCCCACTTAGGAAGTCGCCGGCTCACGCGTCCATAAAATTTAAGTATCGGGGAGGCGGCGTTCGCAGGGATCTGGCGTTTTTAGACCGTGACGAGGAGAGCGTGCGTGTGTGGGACCTCATTTTCCATCTGACGGGCGTGTAACAAAGAGACCGTATAACTGGAGGCTGGTCACCTCTCAAATCTGTGGGCTCAGCACGTCTTAAATGTATTGCTTTTATATATTATTTACTTATTTATTTTTCTGGTGGGCGTGCAGGGGCCTTTTTAAACACTCATCTTGGGGGATTTTCTTTCTTTTTTTTTTTTTTTTAATAATTGAACAAAACTGAAAATGTTACAAGCACGGACATTAACAGAACAGACGTTTTTACGATGTCTTTTCCCAAATTAACCAGAGGCACCGACCTCAATGGGGCCTGGGAAATGTTTGGGAATCTTTTTTTTTTTTCTACCTATTAAAAACCGAATGGATTGTCCTGCATAATCTCGGTGTCCTCAGGAGGCACCGACCACGCCTGGTCGGTCTCCCGGGTGATGAGATGCGATGATTTAAGCTTCCCAGGGATGATGGGAGGTTTTGCTAAAAACGAGGACCGCTTTGTCGTGGGGAAGGGAGGAGGGGGGTGTTCTGAGCGTGTAGATTTTACGGCTAAATTCTGGACACACGTGTGAGAGCCGGACAATTATAATTTGAACGTTTCCGAAGCCGCGTGCCGTGAACTCTGGGGGTTAAGCTGACGAGTGCATCTGACGAGAACCGTGCTGCCCTGTTTCTCTCTGTGGGGGAAAGAAATGGCCCGTAAGGACACAGGTGGTAAGGGGTGGAGGTGAATTGGAATGGAAGGGTGTCATCAGAGGGTGAGTTTCCTGGGGTGTCCATGACAAATGACCCCAAACTGGGAACTTAAAAGAACACAGATTTATTTTATTTGTGAGGGTCCCTCCGGGGGCTCCAGGGAGGGTCCCTCCCTGCCTCTCCCAGCTCCTGGGGCTCCAGGCGTCCCCGGGCTGGTGGCCGCCTCCCTCCCGTCTCTGCCTCCATCCCCACGTGGCTTCTCCTCTGTGTCTGTGTCTCCTCCTCTGTCACTGGGTGCCTGCAGGGCCCCCCTGACTCACGGTGACTCCTCTCAGACCCTTAGATTAACCCCCATGGCCCTGTAAGGTCATTTACAGGCTCTGGGCATGAGAATGTGGACATGTTTGGGGACCATTGCTGAGCTTGACCGGTTGTCCCTCTGGCTTCCGAGCTAGTAGGAGAGGGAAGCTGAGAACAGCTGTAGGGGGAGGGGACAGGCAGGAAGAGGTCTGCATGTCCCACAAGTGTCCCAAAGCAACTCACAGCTACTGTGTGACCACAGCTGCCTGCTACATTGAACTTTTTTCTCCCAAATCCATATGTTGAAGCCCGAAACCCCAGGACCTCAGAACGGGGCCGCATTTACAGACGAGCCTTTAAGAAGGGGGTTCAGGGGGAAATGAGGTCTCTAGGGAGGGTCGTGATTCCCCTAGGACTGGGGTCCTTATTATAAGAAGAGGAGGTGAGGACAGGGACACACACAGGGTGCAGGACACAGGTCCCCAGAAGAAGTCGTTGACTCCCTGAGTGAAACCACTATCATTAGAGCGGAAGTCGATACCTGACCTGTGGTGGCGCAGTGGATCAAGCTTCGACCTGGAAATGCTGAGGTCGCCGGTTCAAAACCCTGGACTTGGCCCTGGCCGGTTGGCTCAGCGGTAGAGCGTCGGCCTGGTGTGCGGGGAACCCGGGTTCGATTCTCGGCCAGGGCACATAGGAGAAGCGCCCATTTGCTTCTCCACCCCCACTCCTTCCTCTCTGTCTCTCTCTTCCCCTCCCGCAGCCAAGGCTCCATTGGAGCAAAGATGGCCCGGGCGCTGGGGATGGCTCCTTGGCCTCTGCCCCAGGTGCTAGAGTGGCTCTGGTCGCGGCAGAGCGACCCCCCGGAGGGGCAGAGCATCGCCCCTGGTGGGCGTGCCGGGTGGATCCCGGTCGGGCGCATGCGGGAGTCTGTCTGACTGTCTCTCCCCGTTTCCAGCTTCAGAAAAATACAAAAACAAAACAAAACAAAAAAACCCAAAAAACCTTGCACTTGCCCGGTCAAGACACATACGGGAGTTGATGCTTCCTGCTTCTCCCCCCTTCTCTCTCTCTCTTTCTCTCTCTTCTCTAAAATGAATTTTTAAAAAAAGAGCGGAAGTTGAGCTCTTCATTTCGGGCCTTAAATCATAAAATCCTTTCAACAGCCGAGAGCTCTCAGGTGTGCGGAAGTCAGGTGCAGACACCTGGTGAGGTCACACGTCCACACCCACCTCTACAACTGGCTCAGGACCGGAAAGGGTCAGGCAGCCCCGCACCACGTCACGGGGACTTCAGGTGAATGTCCCCAAGTCTTTTCTGAAATGAGCTGCTCAATGCCTCCCCAGGGAACCAAGCTCACAACAAAACAGAAACAGCAGGGTAGAGACTTGTCAGGGGTCCCTCCCCGTGACCAAGGGGAAGGGACTGAGGCACAGAGGTGGGCAGTCACAGGACGTCACGTCCAGCCCAGGGAACAGAGTCACTTGTATATGGTCATCGCTACAGAGGGGGCCAGGTGAGGACTAGAAATATCAGGGGGAAGACACTTTGTTCAGGACACAATTGCCTGAAACCATTATGTCAGGGGTCCCCAAACTTTTTTCACAGGGGGCCAGTTCACCGTCCCTCAGACCGTTGGAGGGTCGGACTATAAAAAAAACTATGAACAAATCCCTATGCACACTGCACATATCTTATTTTTAAGTAAAAAAACAAAACGGGAACAAATACAATATTTAAAATAAAGAACAAGTCAATTTAAATCAACAAACTGACCAGTATTTCAATGGGAACTATGCTCCTCTCACTGACCACCAATGAAAGAGGTGCCCCTTCCGGAAGTGCAGCGGGGGCCAGATAAATGGCCTCAGGGGGCCGCATGCGGCCCGCGGGCCGTAGTTTGGGGACCCCTGCATTATGTTGTACGCCTGAAACGAATACAAAATCAGATTGAATATAAACGGTAATTGAAAAAAAAATTTTTTTTAATAAAATAAACTCTAAATGAAGAACAAAGTTCGTAGACAATGGACAGTGGACAGCTACTTGGGGTCAAACTGCAGGACAGACAGACTTTTAAACGTTACGTCGTTCCCACCCCTTTACGTCCGATCATTGGAACTGCCCCCCGCCCCGCCCTGCCCCGCCCCGCCCACGAGAGCTATGGCCACACTCAGAAGTTATTTCTATTAATGTATTAAATGCCACGGGACAGAATGTTACTTTGTCAAAATGCCACCTCCTATTGGGTCCGGCCATGCGGCCCCCCCATCGCCCTGAGGATCTTCCTGGTGTGTGTGTGGGGGGGTCCCTGTCCCCACATTCAGAGCCCGGACCACAGGGTGAACCCAGACCCGGAGCCTCTTGGGGGACAGGGGCCTTCGTGGATGATACTGCCTCTTTCCCTCGCCCTCCTAAGAGACAGGCATGACTCCAGCTCACATCCGCGTCCAAATCACAACCCCCAAATCCTAAAGACAGGAAAAAAGGAGGCATTTTCATCTTGAGACCCGGGGGAGGGGGGGTGGAATGGGTTGTTCAGCCCTTAAAAAAAAGGGGGGGGGGAGATGAGGTGATTTCTGTGTCTGCACTTTCTTGCTGCTCGGTGGCTTTCTGATATTTTGATAACAAGGGGGTTTATCTGCGTTGTTCGTCACAGAGCGTTTTTTGGGGGGGTGGGGGGGGTGGGAAGGAGGTAGCAGAAACATTCTGTGCTCACTGCATTTCCCCAGCACCGCGCACGCTGAGCCCAAGCTTCAGATCAAAGTCTGTTTTATACGGGGGCACCGTGCAGAGAGGCAGGAGGCAAATCTCCACCATCTATAGAAACGTCCTCACGAGCTAGAAATCCCCCGAGGAGATAAAAAGCTGACATAGCCTCCCGCTATCTGAAGTCACCATCGACTAGACCCGGCTTGGTCTCACGAAACTCCTCCTGCACACTCTCCTTTCTTTTTTCTTTTTCTTCTGAAATTATTTTTATTTTATTTATTCATTTCAGAGAAAAGAGAGAGAGAAAAAGAGAGAGAGAGAGAGAGAAGGTGGGGAGGAGCAGGAAGCATCCACTTCCATATGTGCCTTGACCAGGCAAGCCCAGGGTTTCGAACCGGCGACCTCAGCGTTTCCAGGTCGACGCTTTATCCACTGCGCCACCACAGGTCTTTATTGCCATGAAAAAATAAATAAAAAAAATTAAAGTGAGAACCGTCATTGTCCGTCCACGGGGGGGGGGGGGGGGTGTAGCTGCTGAGCACGCAGCACGTCTATGAATTCAGCCGAGAGGGAGGGCGCAGCAAGAAGCAACAAGTCTCGGAGAGAAAATGCCCCCCAAGTCTGGCTAAGTGTGTGTGTGTGTGGGGGGGTGGTCTCCCTCTGTGAGCCGCAGAGCGTGTCCGAGAGTTTGCTCCGCTGGACATGCAGGGCGTGGGGTGGAGGCCGGTGGTGTTCGGACACACACACAGACACACACACACACTCGCTGGACACCCGTGCTGCTGATGAATCCTATCCACGAACGCTCAACCACGAAGAAGAGCTCAGAGCAACTCCGAGCAACGGTTTCCCACTTACAACGCCTCCACCTCCGACAGTGACGCCCGTTGTGTGTAGAGGCCGACCTGGGAAGGATGTTGTTCAGGCACCTGGGGTCTTCGGTGTCCCCCCCCCCCAGATTTGGGGCATCATTGGTCCGCCAAGTCCCTGAGAAGTCCCCTCCCGGTTCTCCCTTGTCCCCCTACCCCTGACGTCGTCGGCCGTGAGCCAGGGTCCCCTCACAAGGTCACGTAGGCATTGTCGCTGATCACAAACGTGAAGCCCCCGACGGAGACCACCTCCTCCCCCGGGGGGTGCTGCCGGAGGGGCTGGCCGGGTTCCCCCGCGGGGTCTTTCCCCGGGGCTGCCGTCGTCATGGTCACCATCGTCGGGGACGCGGGGGCCTCGATCTCGGGCGGCTCCTCCACCACCAGGGCTTCGGCCAGGACGCAGTCGGGTTCGCCCTCGTCCGCCTTGGTCAGGTGCGTCACGTGCTGGGTGTCCTTGATCCATTCCTGCGGGCAGAGCGGGTGAGGTCACGGGTTCGAGGCATCAGGCTGTATTGCAAGGAGCCACCAACGGGGCCATCGGGAAGGGGAGCCGCTAAGGGGAGCAGTGAGTTGATGCTTCTCTTGCTCTCTCTCAAAATAATCATAATAATGGCCTGACCTGTGGTGGCGCAATGGATAAAGCGTCGACCTGGAAATGCTGAGGTCGCTGGTTCGAAACCCTGGGCTTGCCTGGTCAAGGCACATATGGGAGTTGATGCTTCCAGCTCCTCCCCCCTTCTCTCTCTCTCTCTCTCTCTCTCTCTCTGTCTCTGACTCTCTCTCTAAAAAAACTTAATAATAACTGTGACTGATGGAAGAGGACTGAGCTGAGCAGGTTCCTGGTTGAGTGTCCCCAGACACGCTCTGGGCAGCCCCTGCGACTTTGCTCTGGCAGCCCCCTTTGACAGGGACACCGCCCCCCAACAGAATAGAGACACCCTCACGTGTGGTCACAGGCCCGTCCCTGGAGAGTAACAACCAGTTTAGGACCAGTGTGACCCTCACGAAGACGCAAGGCGGAGGGCTTCCCTGATCTCTCTCTCTCTCTCTCTCATTCTCTCTCTTTCCCTCTCTCTCTCCCTCTCTCTCCCTGTCTCTGTCTCTCTCCCTGTCTCTCTCTCTCTTTCCCTCTCTCTCTCTGTCTCTCTCTCTCCCTGTCTCTCTCTCTTTCCCTCTCTCTCTCTCCCTGACTCTCCCTCTCCCCCTCTCTCTCTGTCTCCCTGTCTCTCTCTCTTTCCCTGTCTCTCTCTTTCCCTCTCTCTCTCTCTCTGACTCTCTCTCTCTCTCTCTCAGTTTCAGGGCACGGGGACACCCCCAGCAAGGCCACCTGGCAGGAAAGCCATTTAAAAAGAGCGATCCCAGTGGGA